>NC_034427.1:529340-539147 GCF_002078875.1 Numida meleagris | reverse complement strand
TGAGAGCCATGGTTTAGTGGGGTTATTGGTGGTAGGTGGATGGTTGGACTGGATGATCTTGTAGGTCTTTTCCAACCTAGCTAATTCTATGATTCAGAAGCCAGAAGTTAGTTTTCTGAAATGGTACTCTGCATTATGAAGAAACAAGTAACACAAGAAGCATTTTAAAATCTAATCCAGAAAATCAGGTTTCTTTAAACACAAAGACTGATTGCCTTAAAAAGAACAGTGGATTCTTCTTTGCACTATGTGATTTCAAAACAACATGCAAAAAAGCAGCATGATGGGACAGCAACTTCCAGTTCCCATGAAAAGCTTGGTTCATAAACAGCAGGAAGGAGGAAAGAGAGTTCGTATTGACAATTACGTGGCTTTTAGGCTGCATTACATGACAGCAAGCCAAGGCAGAGCAGTGCTGCTGCAGTCCTGTACTTCATGGTGCTGCTGTGGATGCACCTGCTGCTGCACTTAAGGCAACCCTCCTTGGTTTTCCTGTTTCTGCAGCAGACTGTACTAATAGCAAGCAGTCACCTGACTGTTCAGTAACATACATCAATCTTCTCCAATAATCAGCAGTAAGAAGAGGGGAGGGAGCAAATCACTGATGCAAGTGACACTGACCCAAACTACCCCAACACTGCACCCTTAGCAAAGGAGGGCCACCCATCAAGAAAGACTGTTTTTGTGTGAGAAAGACTGCATAACCAAACAGCTATAATTAATCATCATAAGCCCCTTTGCAAAGATGCTGAGACAGTGGACAGATGTCTTTTTCCAAATCTAGATGTGCTGATAGAAGACACTGGTGTTCAAAAGTCTGTGTTACTCATGAACTAGAGAAGCCTGTCTCCAGAGCAGGTGCACAGGGCTGTGTGAGAATGCTCCATGCTCCCCTCTTCAGAAAAACACCTTGCAGATGAGGTCAGTGCAGCAGCAAAGTGACAGTAATGACTTGAACTGGCCTGGTTATTTCAGAGTGAATCTGTTCTCAACTGCAGTGGTTTAAATCAGATAGTTTTGATATTAAAAAGCACATCCTGTTTGGACAAGCTTGGTTTCACTTTCATACAAAAGAGCAACATGTAATAGAGATAAGTGAAAGAAAAAACAAGTAAAACACTGGAACTGAATAGAAATGAATGAACTCACTAATTAGATCAGTTTTAAACAATAAAGCAACTACAGAAACTTGTACTTAGTACCTCTGAGAATAACGGCTCCCAGATTCACTCAGAACAAGCCTAACCAACCGTCCAAGTAACTAGAAAGTGGCAATCTATTTCTTTTTACAAGCACTCAGATTATGTAATTAATTATTTTAAGGATGGTTGAAAAATGATGAGAAAGTACATTACCCATATGTAGAAGGCCAGGTACATTCTCCAATATGACACTCAGTTTCTGTTCAAAGTCTCTATCTCCTATATCTCCTTTAAAAGCTACAAAGATCGTGGAATCTTCAGAAGCAGGCTCCTGATTCAGTTTGTCTTCCTCCAGTCCTGAATCCAAATCCACCTCTAAGTCTTCCATAGCTGAGGAGTACAAGGAGGCATATGTATCTCCCAGGTTTGGTAGGTCATCCAAAACCATTGTGTCCAACAGCGGGAGCCAGTCAGACATTCAGAAGATACTTTGAAGAGGGAAAACAAATAAAGTACAGTGTGTAAAGACATGAACAACTGTATTCAACAGTGTGCAAAGAACACTGACAGAAAACCTACCAGGTGACCCGGTGCCAGGGTCTGCGAGACAAACGGTGTGACTCCGAAAAGTGTGGCCATTGCAGCGGCTGAGCTGTTTGTCCACCAGAACAAACAGAAGTCGGTGGTTTCCTGGCAGAATCCTTCCACATGTGCCTCGAGCAGTATTCCAGCTGACCTAAATGATAAAAAAAAAGGGGAAGGTAAATAAAATCAATTACACTCATCTCCACATCATACAGAGGACAAACAAGAATCCAGTAACAATTCCGTGATGACTTGCTGCCAGGAAATTGTGGGGCACTCAACAACACTTTATTTGCAGGGAGGGTGAGGGGGAACCACCAAATGTATTTGTAGGGAATGCAGATGCTTTGTACAACCAAGCAGTAGGAAAGGCACAGCACCAGGAGATATTCAGCATTTGACAGGAATTTTACTAGCATCCAGGGAACTCCTAAGCACACTACACTTTCTGTGTAAAAGTTTAGGTGTTCTCAGCTGCTGAAGCACATTACAACCTGAAATGTATTGCCTCTGTGCTAGCCCACAGCTTCCCCATCTTCTAGTGGAATTCAGTAAATCAAGTCACGTGGCTAATTCTTCTCGCTTCAAGAAATGCACAATAAATTGCAGTTACATTATGATGTTACCTATGCAGAAGTACAACCTGAGAGAGAAGTTGTCCATACAGTGCGGAGAACAAGAGCAGTGTTTACCAAGATGCACACTCCTCTGCTTTGCCTGCGGCCATGACAGGACCACAGGACCACATGAGACAGCCCAACCCCCCACTCTGGTCTCACACCCAACTCTCAGTGACTATTTCTTATGCAATTTCAAGCATCTACATCAAGAGCCAAAACCAAAAGGGACCAGTTCCTGACCACCACTGTTATTAACAAATTAAACCAACAGGCAAGGCTGTCAAGACCTTGTAACTCCCAAGCTGTTGGCATTCAGTGTGACCCACCAGAAGTGCTCAGCTCGGGATGCCGTGCCCTCCAATAGGATGCAGACCAGCTTCTTGGCAGAGATTCAAGTTCCCAACACAAATTAAAACCACAAGGCAGAGATTAAGGGTGAACTGCAGATACTGGCTGGAAAAAAAAAAGCCTTTCTTCATACAAAAAGTAACCACGTTAGAAAGGCTTAGACTGCGCTGAAATTCGCACAGCCACCTAACCCTGCACTACCCCACTCCTATAGCACCAGCAGGCCTCCGTTTTGTAACACTGCTCAAATTCAGGATTGCAAACACAGGTAGTTTTGTAATCCATGTTCTTCTGCAGACCCACACTGAAAGTAAAAGTACTTCCCATGTATCTCCACAGTGCTTTCATAACAGAACTTTTTTTGTTGTTCTCCAGACTCTTTCATGTTCTGCTCTGTATCTAAATCAAAGGTCTGAGCACTCAGCATCTGCACTAAGTTGAACTCCAGTTCCACATCACATGCCCAGGTAACGAGGATACAACTGATAACCATCTGCAGAAAAGTTGATTTAATTGATTTTCATGCACAAATGAATGGTAAGTGTCCTTGGCAGGGCTGGCTGGGCTGGTTTCTCTAACCACAGAGTATCCCTTCTTTTTCTGCATCCCTGTGTCATTCCCTGTGTCATTCATTACACATATTCTGAGTTCTGGAAGGAAGGAGCTTGGAGCCCAACACAAGGAACAGCCCTAGGGACAACCACACGGGGGCCTGAATGAGCATCCTGTGAAAAACAAGCAGCATCTTCTGGAAATAACAAAACAAATACCTAAAAAACATGTATAACCTTTTCAAAAAGAGAAATCTTGGATCAGTACACAAGGTTTTAAATGCTCAAAATAGGTACAGTTACTCAGAGGGAGATGTTCTGCCTCCACTGAGAAGCACAAATATTTCCGACAATCCCAAACGTCGAGGAAATGACCTTTTCCTCTATAAAAACACAAACTCTTCAATGCTATTTATCTATTTTGAATGTTAGTGTCTGAAGTACTTGTGGCAGCTTTAAAGACTCCTCTCAAACATGCAGCTTTGCCTGCTCCTACACTTGGGTAGGATTTATACTGACTGCAACAGGAGGAAGCGATGATTTGTGAAATCTTCCTCTTCGGGCAGAACACGGCCTGTCTTCCATCCCCGAACCAAATGAATCCCAGCTGCATCCCTCTTGCTAACAAATTCTGTAATCCCCTGGCTATAAGGTTGACTGCAATAAATCAGAAGTCAGCCCACAAGCACAATTAGCACGGATCTTCATTCAACACTCCTCCCTATAACCCTTCCCAACCCCATTCTCCCTCCCTACCCCACCCACCCAATAAATAAATAAATAAATAAATAAACAAACAAACCTTCAGGCCTAAGCACACACAGTAAAACGCCGGTGCTGCAGCGATGCCGGTAACCTTGCGTAGCTGACAGCAGGCCAGGACAGCAGCTCTCATGAGCAAGAGTCACAGTGGAATCAATGTGCAGAACTGCAGAGCAGCCTGAGCTGTGGCAGCAGGCAGCCCATGCCTACAGCAGGAACCTGCAACACAGATCCAGCGCCACGTGATGGGACAGTGCTTAGCAATCCCGGTGGGTCCCCGGGAGAGGGGATCAGAGCAGATCTGAGCTAGCAGGAGAAGCTAAGTGCTGGGGGAACACTGGCTCCAGCCCTGCCAGATGGAGGGGGGACAAAACGAGCTGTGTCTTGGTAGTCATGTCCTGAGACGAGCTCAAATGATTCAAACTTATTGTTACACCTTCCTGTTAAGCAGAGCTTGAAGCCTTTACTTTACTTTCTTCCCATCCCACTTGCACTATGCAAGTCAAGTAAGGCACAGCAAGGCTTTCTCCAGCAGCTGGAAAGGGCAAGAGCAGTTGCTTCACAAGCACGGAAGAATAAGAAGGATGGACGAGCTGGTGTCCTTCATGAGCAGATGCCAGAAGCTGGCACAGAGCAGGGCCCTCATCCACACAGTGGCAATTATTTAAAGCTGCTGAAACCAGGAACAAGAAGAAAAATCAGTCCAGAAATGAGACCACAACCAAGCCCTTCAGGGAATCCAGAACTGACGGCAAGGAGAAAAAGGCTTTGACAGCAGCGAGCAGTGACGTAATTTCCAAAGGACACACAACCCTCCCTGCCTCTGCCTTCACTGAAGAACGTTGCTCAAGCAACTTAATGGGAATAAAAGGAAATTAAAAAAAAAAAAAAAACAAATACAAAAACAACGATCAACACATCCAGCATCCTTGATGTTTCCTTGAGGTGCCTTCCAAGCCAAGGCGTTCAGTGATTTTACAGTTCATTCCATGATTCATACACAATGGGTGTATGATACAAACACCAAAATTACATACTTGTTCTAGACATTCAAATTCAAATGCAACATATACTACTTTTACCTTCCAACACAAATTGCCACAACTTGAGTTATTTTGTGTCTTCAGTAAATTCCAGCCTGAGAAATAGTGTGAAACAGTAACTCCCAAAAATGTAATCCTGAAAGAAAGCCCCTATGTTCCATAAGACAAGGATACAAAATTACAAAAGTACCCAATGTTCCACAGTGAACATCTTGGTTTTTAAACATAGCTTCACAGCAAATCACACCCCTCGCCTTACTTCTGCAAATAGGGCTTTTTACTGCATCCCAATATTAACAGCAAACACTGAGAGCGAGGATCTAGAAAAATCAGCCTTTTGTCACAGGTAAAAAACAGTATACTGTCTGTATGCTCCTTTTGGCTGACAAAACAGAGCAAGTTTTATCCATACTAACGCCCATTTTTTCCTCTTTTGATTCAAGATAAACCCTTCTGGGCATCATTCATTAAAAAAAAAAAAGAGAGAAGAGGGAATAAGAATCTAGCACAATGATGATGCACTGCTACAGCTATGAGCTGCCTTATCCCACGCAGACACGTCCAGCTCAGGCTGACTCCCCACCAAAGCACACTGTGGGCCCACACGAGCACCTCAGTGGGATATTTCTACTGCAGATGGCCAACAAAGCAAGGCGAACCAACCTCGGATCCTGCTCCTGTTCTTGGCTTCACCATGTTGCTCTCCAACCTTTCAGTGTAATGAAAGCACAGCAGTAAACTAGTGACTTCAGTAAAACCAAATCAGGGGTTTTATAGTAGCATCACAGTGATGTTCTTTGAGCACATTTCCTGCTTACACAGAACCTGCTCATCAGGTTGAGGGAACAAATCTCAGAAAAACAAAATTGAAATTGGGTATTTTCTACCTAGAAAAGAGAAAAATCCCTTTAAAAGCCTCAGTATTGTGGTTGGCATTTCTGCTAGCGCAGCAGCCCCAAGGGAGGGAAGCACTACTCACATTACATCACATTACGCATGCTTTGCAGCACCTTTCTTTGCTACCTACCGCTTCTGGACCTCTGGTAAATTCTTGTGTCTCTACACATCGTAACTCAAGAAGCAGCATAGGGCCAAGCAAAGAATCTCAGTGGCTAAAACATAAGGATAAAACCGCTGATTCCAGCTATATCGGTGACTACACCCATGTAAATGCCATGTAAAAACCAGCCATCAAGCTGACAAGCAAAACCAAAATCTGAAATGCAAAATTTTAATACCATTCACTAAATGTAGGCCAAAACTGGGAATGCAGCTAAAGCAAACACGTTCCAGCTTCTCCTCCTTTTCACAGCAGGACGCTCTCTGCAGCGTGGCCATGGGGATGTGTGCCAAGGAGCAGACGGACCGCAAACAGTGGCTGGGCCCAGCTGCCCCAGCAGCTCCGGGGCAGAAGGAGGCACTCAGGAGGAGGGACACTGGCTGCTGCTGCCTCCATTCCCCTGAACACTTGGCAATATCAGGTTTGGTTACAGAAAGTTACTAATCAGCATTAGCACATTACCTCCAACTTTCCTTACAGTAAGTGATCCGATACAGACCTCGGGAGTGCCCAGACACTAAAGGGATACCTTTGCAAAGAGCTCAGTCAACACAAAAAGGTCCAGTTTGCTCTGTTGCTTGCCCAATTGTCAGTGAAGCAAAGCTTACAGGAAGGCAGGCTTCATTCGTCCTGATGCACAGCTTTCCTCTATTCCTGTATTTTTCTACTGCACTTCCACAGCCCTCAGGCACAAAATGCTTAAAACCTGTGTTTTTCTGAAAGATGGAAAACCACAGATTGCTGCAATGCATGTGCTGCATTTTTATGCACATTGTTTAGTGGAACATTGGCATTGTTAAGGTTTCATGAAGCTGAAGTTCATGAGCTGCGCTGCAACTTTACAGCTCGAGCCACGCTGCTGTGGACACATCTCCATCCGGGCAACTCATTCTTATTTCGACAGCAGTCAACAGCCTCCATCACCAAGGCTGCTCTAAAAATAAAGCCCAGTGCTAACTCCAGAGCAAGCTAAGTAACCACATGGAGAAATCCCCACGTGTAAGAGCTGAGATAGACCCCAGGAGGCTCCGAGCCTTCTGTGCGAGTCCACTCAGCACCAGCACTCCTCACAGAATCTGTCAGCTGCGCAACGTAATTAATGTCAGACGTTAAGGATATTGCTATCTAGAAGAAATATACCACAGCTTGTAACAGATAAATGCTGTGACAGTGCTGTGCAGTTGGTAACTTTTCATTAAGGCCCATCAATGTAATTAGCAAATAAGTAAAATGAGAAGCTATTTAACCTTAGATGTATCTTGACAAGAAACCATTTGATCTCATCTTCTGAAGGCTACGAGAAAATTCCTTGTCAAGTAGCAACCTAGTCAACGTGTGGAGGTGACAAGCTTCTTATCTCAAGTTGGACCGACCCCCAAATGAAGCAGACCGGGCCAACAGCCCCACACGTGGCTCCTTTATCCCAAAATCCTCACCGATGTTCAGAAATGCTGGTATAACAAGAGTAGGTATTCCTGTGACTCTCAGTCCTGAACTGAAGTCTGACTGGAACCTCCACTCCTTATTTACTGCAATATCCTTCACTAGGCTCTTCTCCAAATAGTGAAAGCTCATGAAATTTCACTAAAATTTATAAAATCCTGAAACACTCTGAAATATGAAGAAAAAAATTAAGTGCAATGTAAATGGCTTAAGAGTAATTCCTTTGATGTGCAGCATTCAGTAAGGAGAATGTTTGCTCAGAAGAGAAAGAAAACAACCAAAATCATCATAAACACACATTAAGGAGCTATGGCTTTTGATAAAACTGAGGTTGTTCTGAGACTCTCCTGACTGCATAAAAGCTCGCAGCACATTCTGTGCTCTCCCAAGCTTTTGGCAAAATGAAATCCTGAAAGTGTTAACTATTGTCACTACTGCTATTAAGAGCCACACGGTCTCTATGGTAAAACAGATGCAACAAAATTAGACAGCAACATATTAGTGTGGGATAGGAAGAGTGTCAAAGAAAGTCTCAGAAAGAACACCTCTCTTTCCTCTACCACCTCTCCGTGCAATCCAGAGCCCAGCCTTTCCTTCTGATTAGGCCACAGATAATCAGTGTCATACTGTCCTGAGGCAAGCCCTCAGCTACCAACGTGTGTGAGCTAAGACACACACAGGCTGCATGGCTGAAATGTCACCTGCATGGGGTGGCTGCTGCTGAAGAACAGCTGACCTGCTCAGAGGCCAGCAAAAGTTTGCTAACAGGGCAGAGCAAGAGGCAGACAGGACTCACAGCAACCACTGCCTCAATAAAGCAAATATGAAAAAAGTTCCCTCTGTTAGCCAGATGGGAAATCTCTCACCTGGGATACGATGATGCATCTTCCCTGCCTCAGGTCTGCATATGTCTAGCATGATTTTTCTTTCCATTTCTTCACCTTAGCTTTTCCCAGCTCTAAGCATTCTTTTCCATAGCTTCTGCTCTGGCCAGCAGTTAGGAACAAGTTTGTGTCCGAGCACAATTTCTACAATTCAGCACAGACTCTCAGCTTTAAGTGCTGCTGCTCATCCAGTGGGAGCTCCCTGTATGTCATCGCATTTGTATTTCTCAATAGAGGCCACATGGTTTTGAAAGAGATGCCAACACCAAGTTCCCTGCCCTTCAGAGGGACACCAATGACCTGTAACAGCTCTATTTCCACTGCAATCCAACCATTACAGACACTTTCACTCCTCAATGTCCTTGGCAGCAAACCTTCTGCCTTTGCAAAACTTTTAAACAAAGTGTATCTATGTAACTCAACTGCAATTCCGGCTTCCTTCCAAAAGCAGTCAACATAGTATTCAAAAATAAAAATGTACTGTAAGCTCATTCAATGGCCTAGTTATGAGTTTAAGATATTTAACATCTGCTAAAAGGTATGTGTGATCTTTAGCAGTATCACAGCTGAGAAGAATTGAGTGATAGTACAAGTGTTCATCAAAATGCAGCTCTGTTGCCCCATGTTTCAAGTATTGAAGCAGCTGAAAAGTGAAAGCATTAATACCTAGTTTACAAATGTAGGTAGGGGCCTGGGTTTCTCATGTTTTCCCATATGTTTCAAAGAAAGCAGCTATTTCTTTACTAGAACAGCGTAATATTACTGCACACTGCCTGATGTTACCAGCAAGTTCCACAGAACACAGACTGGCCCGAGCAACCCCCAGCCCAGGGGGCACGGCTCACCACTGCTCCTTCCCGCAGGGGCCAGGTGAAATAAAGAAAGAAAGGTCGGGCTTTCTCTTTTTTTTTCTTTTCTTCTAAGAAACCGAGCTTGGAGAGAGGCAGGAACCACACCAAATGTACAAGATCAGGAGCCTTTCCATCACTACACGCTGGCGAGTTACAGAGAAATTCAAACAAAAGCTAGGGCTCAAAGAAACGTCATCGCACCCTCACTGACATCTTCAAGACACCCATAGCCCGCGTGAGGCCAGAGAACCAACCCCAGAAACAACGCCCGAGCCGACAGCGAGCTTCAGCACAGCTTCAGCGAGAGTCGCTTTCCTCCTCCCGGGGCTGCGCGCTCCCGGCTGGGCCTGGCCCGAGAGCTCCACAGGCCGCGGTAGGGACGCAGCTGCGGGCGGAGCCCCGGAGCTCAGGCCGCGGCCCAAGCAGGGCTCGTTGACGCGGCCCGGCCCGGGGCCCCGGCCCGCGGGCACCCCTCGAACCCCACGGCTGAGCGCGGCCCAGCCCTCCCCAAGCGGCGG
>NC_034427.1:438723-528705 GCF_002078875.1 Numida meleagris | reverse complement strand
CGGGTCCGGCCGGGCCCGGGGGACGGCTGGCGTTGCCCGCGGGGCGCTCCGGGGAGCAGCCGCCATCTTTCCCGGGAGTCCCCGGCCGTGCCCCGGCCCCGAGCCCCCAGTGCCCGCGAACGGCTCCCGGGCTGGCACCGACCGCCGCCGGTGAAGAAACCCTCTCTGAGGGCGCCCGAGCCCTGGCACAGGCTGCGCGGAGAGGTGGCAGAGTCTCCTTCTCTGGAGATATCCAAACCCGCCTGGATGCTTTCCTGTGCGACCTGCTATGGGGAACCTGCTTTAAAATGGGATTGGGACCGGGGGAGCCCCAGAGGTGCCCTGCAGCACCCGGCGCTGTGGCTGTGGCAGGAGCGATGCTCAGCTCCACGGCGCTCAGCGAGGCCCTGTGCTGCTGGCAGCCCTGCGTGCTTTGCTCCCAGCCGGGAGGGAAAGGTGTTTCCTGGATGAAGTTGAAAAAACCCAACAACAAAGGACCCGTGTGGAATGCTACTAAGATATGATGATACTTTTGAATAACAAAGAGTGCTTGGTCCCCGAGAGAAGGAACAGGCACACGGGGGCTGTGCAATGGGATTTAGCATGCAGGGCACTGAGACCCACAGGAGTTCACGTCATATCCTGCAAACCTGAGTGTGTGTGGGGAATGCTGAGGTCATACCACATGGGTGCCGCTGCAGAAACGTCAGATTTTCTTCTGCCAGTCACTGCTTTCATCGAAAAGCAACCATCTTCTGCTGGTAAACAAAGCACATGGCAGCTGCTGTGTAAGGCGAGTAAAATAATCAGAAGTCCTTTGTGAAAATACAGCCGTTGGTCCTTCAAAAATCTGTAGAGTTGGCATAGCAATGTGGGCAGGTCCTGCTGTGCTCCCAGGGGCGCGCAGCCCCCAGCTCTCTGCCGGGTGCAGGCACAGGCACAGCCCTGACACCCGCAGGAATGGCGTGAGAAGAAGAAACCCTTTTTTTGCAAAACCTTTTAAATGCTGCTGTCCCACCTCTCATTTGTTGCTAGAGCTGGCAATACAGGAAAAAAGAAATAGGATTTTTTAAATTAGCATATGAATCCATTCCATGAAAAAACAAACCACTGTGGTTATTGTTTGACTTATGTTTATATCAAGTATTTTCGGTGTGTGGAAAGCGGCACGTAGGCTGTTTATGCAGTATTTGCAGCTCAAGCACTCCCCGCTGAAGCACAAATGTTCAGCAGTTTGCTAACGGTTTTTTCTGCTTGTGTCTCTCTCCATGCATGTCTGCCCTGGTGTCTGGGGTTGGGAGCTCCCTGCACACCCCTCGTGCTGCCTCTCCCCTCATGGGAGGCACGCAGAGGTCCTGTGGCATGGCTTGCAGTTGCACTGGCAGTTTGGGATTCCAGTTGTGATGTTACCCTGATGCTGGGGCCAGTGTACAGCAGGCTGGGGTACATGTATGTCCCAGAGGTCACTTCCCAGTCTAAAGCCTTGTGAGTTGGAGTTCCAGTGAAAACCCCCTCCCTGACCCTGAGAAGTTCCTCAGAAGTATCAGGAGGTGAGATGGGGCACCAGCCTTGTGCTGGCTGCAAGGAGCAGGGGCACATTTGGTTTTCTGTCAGGGAGCTGCTGTTTGCCAGGAGCCTTTCACATCAGGTGTTTCAGGGCCTTTGTCTTACTCCGCTCGTGTCTTTAGAGCTGGAAGCGAGAGGAAGCTGAAAGACTTCTTCAGTATACGAGAAGTACCTGCCTTCCTTCCTCATCTCCATAATTTCTTCTATACAAGGAGGCACTTCTTTACCTAGATGCATTTAACTTTCTCCCCTTATCATCTTGATCTTCCCCAAAATGTGTTTCCCCACTCAGCACACAGATCAGAATGCTCTTATCAAAAATCCTCCATCAAATCCTGCTCTGTTTGTCCTCATTAAAAATTAGTACAATATCATCCTTTTTTTCCCCCCTTGTCTTTATGTATATTATCTACATTAACACAGGGCACATCTTGTAAACCACAGCAAGCAATAACAAATGGAGCATTATTCTTCCAAGACTGAGTTTTCAGGCAGCGCAGTATTGGTGCATCTCGCTAAGGTTTGCTCTGGTCATCCAAGTGCTCTAACTCTCTTTCCTGGAGCTGGGAGGCTGTGTGCTGGTCACTCAGGGGGTCTGCAAAAAGCCCTTCTTTCACCAGCAGCTCGCTGCATTGCACACCCATCTAGTGCTTCATAATGTCACTTCTGGTGGCTTTTTATCTTAAGCTTCTGCACGCTTGCAAAAGACCAGGATTGGCACCAACCCCGCACGGTTAAATTTAATCCCATTCTGTCAAAGAGATGGAAATAACTTTACCATGATTGTGGTAAAGCTGGCCTCTGCACACCATGAGTGGGACCGGAGGGTTTTCAGACCTGACAATAAAGATTACAGTTATACATTTTTATATGGCATTATTTTAAAAGATACTATACAGAAATGTAGACTCATGGCTAGTTTCAGACTCCCTGAACTTAAACATTGACTTGGACAGACTGATTTCTCTTCTAATACGTGCATAGTGCTCACTTAGAGAGAAGACCTGCTTTGCTGTTGCTGTAACGACTTTTGATCCCAGGCTGTAGCTATCTAGGATTTGGTTAATCTGTGAGCATGGTGACAGAGAGGTGGGCAGCTGGCTGCGGAGCTGGTAGGTAGGGTGGGGGTACTTGGCTGTCAGCATCTCCCTGCCTTTGTGGAGAGCTCAGGGGCAGTCCTTGTGGCCTGAAACCAGTAGAAAGGGCCAGACTGGCAAGCAGCTGTGGTCACGCAGGACTTAGCGCTGAGCAGCAGGCTCAACTCCCAACCATCTGATCTAAAGATGCTCTGGCTACTGGAGGGCCCTTCGTGGGCAGTGTGCTTCGGTGATCCAGCCATGCTGTGCCCTCTGCCCTGCACGCTGGCCTCTTTGGCTTCTGTCAGCTTCCTGCCTGGAAGCCGGCTCTGCCTGCCAGAGCTCTCCCTTCTCTGTCCAACACCCAGATAGATGTCTGTCATTGAAGTAGGGAAGATCTTTTCCAAACTGCTGGTGTGAAAACACCCATGTGCTGCAGAAGCTCTTCCCACTCCACCCAATTCCTCCTAAAACCTTGCGAAATCCACCATGTTTCTGATGCAAAATAAATATTGTTTTGTTGTTCACAAAAGAGGACAGGGTCTGGGGGACCCTGAGGCAGAAGGTGGCAGAGCTGCACAGGGCAGGGCAAGATTCCCACCCCTAGGGATGGGGCCCTGAGTCTCCTGCCCTGGCTATGGTTGCTCTGCCCTGCAGGCCCCTCACAGCCCCCAGCCCTGAGGCACACAGGGTTCAGGCAGCAGGGAAGTTCAGCTCCCCAGCCCTTCCCCACCCCAGGTACCACCAGCAGCACAGCTCTGACCACTCCGCAGAGCTCAGCAGCTCTTCCTTTGGTGGGAGCTGGTGGAAGCAGCACAGGCTCCAGCCTGTCTCCATGTTCAGACACTCATCAGGAAAATGAGGAGAACAGAATGGCACTGCAACACAGCCCAGAGCATCCGTGGCCCTGGATGCCGAACTTGGCCTTGTCTCTCCTTTAGGCCTTTACATACTCTGGTCTGGGCTTGACACACACACATCAACAAAGGTATCTGCAGCTAGTGAAGCAGTGCTTGTTAACTGCACTCATGAATGGCATTGAGCCTTTGTGAGAAATCTCTGACTAACTGAGCTGACGCCCAGTGCCAGGCCCCATTTTCAGCTTGTCCCAGTCTAAAAAACTGTGCATGTTAGTGGAGAGCAAAGCAAACGGGGACAGATACAAACAGATTGCTTTCGAGACCATAATAGTTACATTCGACAAAGGCATCTCTTATTTTTTATTGTTATTATTTTTTGTTATTTTTATTATTATTTTCTGTATTGTTTTTCTCAGACATCCTATAATTCATATTTTGTGTTTTGAGCACCTCAGATGCTTGGATGTATAAGTTTTGGGAGAATTCTTCTTCAGAGCTGTTAGATGTCTGCAATAGCTGGCTTGAAATCAGTTGTAGACACTGTACACACACATCTCCAGAATATGGCCCTTTATTTCACAATGTCCGTCTCACGCATACATACGGCAACATCAGGTGTTTACTGGTGCCACAAACTAAGTTCATTATGTCTCATCACAACACAATGACTTCCAGTAGCAGAGACATGGGACCAATTAGCTGATTAAAGGTTTCAGTACTGAATATAGCTGTGCGACACTGATGCCATTTTTAAACAGAGGAACTAGTGAATAATTCAAAGTATCTTCCAATTATTCTAAACTGTATTTTTTGCGACGTACGCCAGAGAGACGGTAGGGCACTTAGGAACGTGTTTTATTTTAAGATTCTGAATAACTGCTCTGAAATCACACCTTGGGGCGTATAAGCCCCTTTCAATTCAAAACCAGAGTCTTCAGCTCACAGATTAAAACAGTTTCCAGCATCAGAAGTGAATTTGTGAAAGGAATAAGTAGGAACGTTCTTTCAAAGTGTTCCAGAGTATTCCATGCTAAGTACTGTAGCAACAGTTATCTGACTGCTTTGCAGCTGTGCTCGTACCATGCCATGACTGAGGCACAGATCACTGCTGTCCTCCACCAGAAAATCCCAAATTTCCACCTGTGATTCAGTGTACAAAAACACATCCTCTCCTTGCTGTCCGACCTGGGGAGGCTTGCTCCGGGACACCTAATGTTTTATGACTTCTCCAGCTTTGGGCAGTGCCATTTCTAGTGACTGTGACAGAAAAATAAATAAGCTGAGGTCCCTCTGGTGAGGAAAGCCTGCTCTTGCCATAGGGGCAGTTTGGTGACAGAGGACACAGCTTCTCAAAGGTAACACTGTAACTTCCCCATCTCTTGCCTGATGTTTCCTAACAGAAAGTACTATCGGCACTGATGTCTGCTGGTGGCTGCCTCCTGGGTGGCTGCTTTTCAGCGGAGCAGAAAAGCACTCCTCTCCTTCCTCAGCACAACACGCAAGACTTAGTGTAAGATGCTTTGGGACAGTCAGCTGGTAGGTGTCAGGAACAATTAGTCCAATTCTCTCTGGTATCTTCCTGATCAACTCCAAGCTTCTTGCATGCTCCCCGCACCCCATGGCAGGCCTGTAAGAATCCACAGGCAGACTGGTATCTGCGGGGCTCCCTTGGAAAGAAGGCTGGGGCAGCTGTGTCACCAAGGGGCATGCCAAGGCAGCCACAGGCAGACACACCTGAGGAATACGTGCAGCAGCCATTGACATGTTTGCAAGATAAAGGAAATCATTGCTGCAGAAATGTATCCGATTCCAGATTTTTTTAGGGCCAGGTGTTTCCCTCTAACTTGCTAGTCAAAAAATAGAAGGAGACATTCCAACGTGGATTGAATGAAATGGTGCAGCGAACAGACGCGGCGTTTTCTCCATTCTCTTTCAGACAAGAAATGCAGAGGTATTCTTATATTCTGTATTTCTTGTTACAGACAGAAAATTATCTCAATGGTTTTTGCTTTGCATTGGACCCTTTCTCTCACTCTCCACAGCTTTTCCAACAGAGCCACTGGAGCTGAAGTACGGGCGTGAATTTAGCAAGCGGAAAACCCTAAGCCTCTCTATAGGGATTATACAACTTAGCTTTCACAGCAGGCTGAGATAAGGCAGTGTAAGGAAAGCCCTGAATCTACCTGAATTGTTTCCGTGTGGTTTTCAGTCTGTGCTCTGTGGATTCTGACAAGCCTGCAGAGTACTTTGAAGACATCTCCAAAAAGTATCTAAGAAAAATAAGCCCATTATCACTAAGCTTAAATTCACTGTGGAGGAGGCCAGAGAACTGTAAGAAAATTATTGGGGGGGTCCATCAGTTGTTAAAAGTTGAAAACCATTGTTTCTGTTACAAAATGTGTGGTGGTACAGCTTCTCCTGGGAACAAAAGCAGTGAATTTGGGGTCCACATTTGCCAGTAGAGAGGTAGACTGGTTCAAAGTTGGACTCCGATGAGTCTGCACAGAGAATCGATTCAAAATACTTACTCCAAAAATTCAAGGTCTGCAGTGATGTGAGAAAAGGAACTAAAGCAGGAGGCTGCATGCTGGTAAAAAAAACAGCTCGTCCATACACAACATTAAAGGATGCCCTGATATTCCAGCTACAGGCACCTACAAACACTACATTAGGCTGCATTAATTACTGACTTACACAAGAGGCAAAGAATGAATGTGGGAAAGAAAAGGAGATAAAGATTACAGTATTATCAGCATCTGTTTTTTCCTTTGCTAATGTTGCTGCTCACTAAAATTAAGTAGTTGGCTAGAACTGAGCTTTTTAAAAGACTGAAATGAAGGATAAGATGCTGCCAAAAGAAAAGCTCCCTGCATTTCTGTAACAGTGACTGGGCTGCTTGCAATTCAAATCATTTTTAAAGAAAAAAAAATCAGAGAGATATTTGCTGGCACCACTAATGCCTCTTGTGTCATCCTAGGTAGGGAACACAGGACGTTTGCTCAGCAATGTAGATGTATGTGTGTGTATGCAGTGGTCCCACTCTGGGGAGCAGGAGGGGGCCATTTAGAACATGCACATCACTTGGGTTGATCTGTCTAAAGCCTTGTTCGGTGAGTAAGTTGTCTGAGATGTGCTACAGTATTGTGGCTCCAGCAGCATCCACGCTCCTGGGGTCCTTCAGGCCGATGATGAAATTGTTGGTTCTCCTGGCCCCATGGACCAGGGAAAGCACTTTGACCTTATCCACTTCATGGCCCCTGGCTACAAGACATTCAATATCTTCTTCGGGAAATTCACCTGTAGAGATTTTAAAAGAGGGGTTTGTAACTGAAACCACTGCTGCCTATGATGCAAAGCTCTGTCTTAACCCTGCTGGGATCTTCAGGATGTACGCAACTGCCCGTGGCCTCTTCAGGAGGCGTCCCAGATCGGGCGAGCTGAGGCCTTCACCACCCCGAGCACGCCCTCAGCAGCAAAAGCTGCTCAGAGTTGGGCAGTGCAGGGGAGGAAAGGAGAAGATACAGAACATCATTTAAATGTGTGGAAAGCTGTCCTCTCTGAAAAGGGAAAAAGAAGTTGCTGGCACCTATCCTAGTTATTCTGTTTACCGAACAAAGGGCAGTCCCTGCTCTGAAGAGCTCCGTTACCAGTAATAGTATTAACAGCCATTCATCAAAATAAGATGCAAAGCAACTCAAAACAACACAAGCTGGCAAATGGCAAACTTCATAAATTAGAATGTGATAAACCTTGGGCTGTTTGCTCTTCTGTCCTTATTTTGTTTATTTGGTGTTTTATAATTTCCACATGAATAGGAGCGCCTGAGGATACAGAGCAGGGGAAGCAGGTGGACAAATCCAGCAGACACACAGAAACACCACAGTAATTTAAGCTATAAACATTGTAGATGTATCTTAACATAATCTTGCTGATGTCAAATGTCCAAATCTACAAATTAGGACATTTTGAAGTTCTGAATTTGTTTTAATTACATTTTAGTTTTCAGGCCTGTGGGTCACACTTCACAGCCATTTTTAGATTTTCCTCCTGAATAGGAAGGCCTACAAAGTTTGCTATTTTTTTGTGTGTGTGAAATGAGAACCAAATTTCACTTATGGCTCACTCCGGTAAGATGTGGATCTTCATGAAAAACACCAAATAGTCTAAGACTTGCAGTAACAAGGTCAAGAGCTGTGAGTGCAGTTTCCACTGCATCAGCACTGATGCTGAACTCCAGCACTGGCAATATCACAGCCTTGTCCTGTGCTTTGCCTGCTCCTCATATGCTGGAATTAGAGAATGTAAAGTGAAAGGAAAGTATTTATGGGAGTAGTAATAAAGTGTGTGAATATTTCCTAGCTTTCGGGACCTGCCTGGGTGAAGATGTGATTGCAATCTGTTTTATTTGGATATCCACAGTGATGTAATATCAGATCACCTGAAAGGTTTTCAGGAAAGGACAAACCTGCTGCTAGGAGGTGGGCTGGGACAGAGAAGCACCTGAAGGAATTTGGACAGGTGGTGGTGGGGAGGCGAAGGGGTGCTCCCCAGACGACAGCGTGACTCAGCATGAGCTCCAAGCTTTGAAGAAGCAAGGCTGCCACTTTCTGCCTGCCCCAAAACCTCTGCACCCACCAAGGATCCTACAGCTTGGTGAGCTGTGTACTAGGCTATCACATTTCCATGGCAGCATGCCAAGGAAGTGCTGCCACTCTCCTACATATGCCGGACTTGCAGACTGCACCGCACCCTCTGTCCATACTCACTGTCAACCTGCAAGGTGTTGGACTGAAGCTGTGGGTGAAGACGACCAAGAGACAAACTTTCACTCAGATTCTTGTTGAACGCTAAAACATTTACCAAAACCTGCGAGAGAATAAAAGACCCCAAATGATAAAAATGCAATGAGAATAGGAAAAGTGAACTTCCTGAGCATCCTCCTTATTTGTGGCTCCTACATCTGCAAATGCAGCAGGCAAAGAAAAACTTGAACTTTTTGCCAAACTGCATGCAGGTTTTCACAACGTGAAAAACACCTTGAAATACAGCCTGTATGTTGCTGTTGGAAAAGTGGTACACTTCAGGCTCACATGAGCATTTTGTCACACAGTCCCTGCTAAATTAGGAGAGTTTAAGTCTGGAACTTGACATAATCTCTAAAAATATATTCCTTCAGGCCAAAAGATCAGCATGTGACTTCTCCTAACAAAGCATAAAGAAGCAATGGTTGGCTTAATTTTGCCCTGAATTATGCCTTCCAGGAGATAAGGAAGATGGGAGACAAATTTCTTTTTAAAAATACGGTACTGTTGTGCATATAATGAAGCTACTGGCACATGCTTCACTCAGTTACAAACTATAAGTTGTGAGGAGCTCCCCAGTATATAATGAGCACTGAGCAGGGAGGAATTTAGCCTGGACACACTAAAAGGCATTTTTCATAGGGTAAAATTGCTACCAGAGGCACGCAGTCCAGATAATCAGGATGGAAAGCTTGTGCTGCAGGAGGGGACCCCACTTAGTGCTGAACCCAACAGCTGCATGAGGGGGTGGGCACCCAGACATGACACTGACCTGAACGATGCTGCTCAAGGCTTTGTCCCCATTGTTAGCTCCCAGACTCAGGTACGTCCCGCACATCCCCTCTGATGGTCTCACGATGGTGGGCAACAAGAAAGACAGGGGTCGTTTCCGAGGCTGAATGAGATTTTGCTACAGAAAAGACATACAAAAATAAATTCAGCAAGGAGATGTGCAGGTTAACTTCTTATTTGTGCTGGAGCCAGCAATCGCATCTGTTTTATAAGGCTGCTACTGTCATTGCTGTCATCATGCTCTCTGAAGTTAACAGTTTCATGCTCTCAAAGCTCTTTTACAGAAGGCATACAGAGCCATTTACCCACTCCTAATGTACCAACACAGCAAACTGGGACAATTTTGCAATACACAGCAAGAAGAATCAACAAGGCAGCACTAGATGCTACCAGTACCAGTCTGTAATTGTTTCTTTCAAAGACCTGAAGATTTTTCTTCTACCATTTATTACCTTAAAACCTGCAGAGCAATAATTCATAAAGAGTTACTAATTCAAGCCCCCTGAGGACAATTGTTCTAAAGAGCATCTGGGCTTCAGGAAAAATAGTTACCTGAGACATACAGCTGCACTTTGCTGTTTGATAACACGGCATTATAGTGATAACTGATGCACACAAAGCCTCCTGCTTACTCTATTTCAGCAGCTCATATAGTGAAAAGATAGGAACTTTCTATAGACAGCTCTCTCTAAGTTATTAATAAGCCACCAAATAACCTCACCATTGTGGAGATGAGAATACAATTAATAAAAAATAGTGCAAGCAACTCAAATAAAGAATTTGTTGTGCTGTTCATTACCGGCTTGGGAATGGAGTGGTTCATTGTTTTGTTTTGCCAGAAGTCCAACATCTGGCTGTTCAGGAGGACTCCAGAGGATGTCATTATTCCACTACCAAACGGACGATTCAAAGAACTGAAAAGAAATCAGAAGAAATCTCATAAAATTTTTCACTGTGATTCACTGTACACTTTGAGGCCTTCAGTGCTGCAATTTTTTGTCCCTTCTTGGCTTGATATAGAGTCTGCCATGTTTTTTTTTGATGTGTATAGTGAAAGTCCCCGTATACTTAGGAACAGGCACTGTAATCACATGGGTGACAGAGGATCAATCCCTCCTGGTGTTCAAGGATTTCCCTCTAGGTGATGGGTCTGTCTCCATGCTGCCAAATTCATCCATAACCTCTCTAGGGAGCAGAACAAGGCCAGTTGAGACACGGGAGGGCTATGGGCAGAGCTGGTGGGCTGCACAGCATGGAGCGGCACCTCAAGGCCTTCCCAGCTCCACCCCAGCTTCTTCACTCCTTCTGTTGCAGGACTAGCGGCCGGAGCAGCCCCATGGGGCCTGGGGAGGGAGTTTGAGAATGCCATTCTTACAGTAAGGATCCAAGCAAAATGTCTCGTGTGACTACAGATCTTGCCTAGAAAAGTGCAGCCTCTCCCCTTTGGGATCTCTTGAGGAAGGCCATGGGACGGCCCAGCAGGCTGCATGCCACGGCTCTGGGCTGGCTTTGTTGTAGGAGCGAAGCCCCTGCTCCACCTGACAGTGCTCCAGGTCTGGCTCTGTCTCGTCCTGCTGAACGTGCTTTCTTCTCCCTGCTCCCACCCTCTGAGCGTGCTGTGGAGAGAAGGAAATCCTCTACCTTACAACCGCGACAATGAAGTCATCAGGTCCCATGACAAGAACCTGGCTGGCAGCAGGTCCGCTCTCCACAGAGAAGTGAGGCAGACGGAGATCTGACAAGAAGGGCTGGGAATCATTTATCAGCTGGCGCAGGGAATTAGCTTCTGATTTACTTCAGCAATGAGGAAAAGAAAGAGAAAAGAAGGTGATGAGCGTAGGAGGCTGAATATCTCTTGGTCTCTTGCGGGGTTGATTTACACAGCTGCAGGATTGCTTCCCTGAGGAGCCTGGCACTGTGGGCCTGGAGCCACCCCGCTCAGCCAGAGGAAAGAGACGAGGTGGCTTGGCCCACACTCACAAACCTCCCAGGCTCTACCCATGCACACGAACTCCCCCCTGGGAGACAAGAAGTGTCACTGCTGGCTGAGTGCTGGTTCCCTGTATGCAGAGGAGGGTGAAACAGATCCAGCTCTGTCCACAAGCTGTGGCTAAACCTGGCTCTGTAGGAGGAGGTTGGGCTACAGTCCCAGGTCTGGCCTCTCCTATGCCTCTGGGTGTGTGGCAAAGGCAGCTTGTCTGACCCTTGAGATGGAAAACTCAGAGGGGTCAGAAAGAGGGAGGAACCTTCAAGATCAAGCAGGCTCCAGGAAACCTCTGTGCGAGGAAATCCCATGTTTCATCTCCACAGCTCTGTGGTATCAGCTGTGATCCTTGTGGGAGAACGAGCCCGAGGACTGAGCTTTCCTCAGTAAAATAGAAATACAAAAAACTCACATTTCCTTGTGTGCTGAAAAGAGGAATGATATCCAAACTGCACACCTTGCAACCACCAACACGCCCATCAGCCTCAGACCTACCTCAACATGCCTTCCACAGCATGAGCGATGGATACATCATCAGATGGGTCTCCCAAGTTGCTAGCTAGACTCAGCGCTATTTTTAATGTCTAAATTGAACACACAAAGAAAGAAACACAGAACATCATTCAGGTGGCCCTGGAAATTTCACTTCTGATACTCCAAACAGGAGGTACCTGCTCTGCCAGCATGTTGTCCAAAGCCTATGAACTCAAATGTCTGCCTCAGTGAAAAGAGCTGCCACACACAGGTATGGGGATCAAAGGAAGTCAGATTTTCATGGCAAACTGCATGCTGGGGGAGCCAAGTGTATCAAGTAGTATTCGTATACATTCCACCTTCCAGGTGGAGTTTTCTGGTTTGCTTAGCCCAGCTCAGGGTTTCAGCAGTATTCCCAGCTGGCAGATGGGATTACCAGCACACCACTTTCTGACTATATCTATTCCTAAGTGGTCACCACAGCAGACAAGATCACACTGAATCCCAGTGGGAAAATGGGTCCTGGGCTTGCCATTTCATCTGGAATGGCACAAGACTGTCAGTTTTCAGGTCATGCCATTTTCATTCAACTTTCAGAACAGCTCATTTCCATTTTGAAATGTGCCACACATCAACAACCACTCTTGAAATCCCATACTTTATCTTCTGATGTACAATTCAGAGCATGATTAACTTCTGGACAAGGAGGTGTTTCCATGAAACCATGACCACCATAGTGTAGGCAGGATGTACAAGCAGCTTGGCGGCCATGGAAGAGGTCCCTTCAAACAAGAAGAGCACATGCCTAACCCATGGGCTCTAGTTAAAGACATCTTGGTCCTAGCTGTCCTGAGGCTGGGCTGACTTAGCACTGAATCTCAGCCATGTGATCAGCCTTGCCATCCTGAGAAATCAGGATTACGTGTGTCCTGAAGTGAATGCCCTTTATCTGGAGACTGCTGCTCCTCACCTGTGACATGATAACTAGTGGGTCAGGTGTAAATGCAGAACAAACAGATTCATTTAAAGTTCCCTGAAGAGTACTCAAAATAACTTTTCTGAGTCATCCTTCTCTGCCTCTTCATTGTTCTAGCAGAGTGTAACACCCCCAGGTAGTAACTTCCCTGCACTGTGCGAGGTTTCCTCTACAAGAACCTCTGTAGTGTAAAAGGTAGAAGAAATCAGTGGGATGCCATTAGATGCTGTAGGGTCATTCTGCAGAGATGATCATATACAGGAGGTGGGCAAAAGCCACTGTCTGGTCTTCTGAAAAGACTCTGCTTGAGCTAGAAAGTGTTCAGCTGAGCAGGGGGCTCCAGCATCAGCACCTATCTGAGGCAGCAGCACAGCTCAGATTTACACCTTAGCAGTCTATTTGCTCATTCTCCTCTGGGAACCACAAACATTTTTGTACAACCAAGTAATAAATGAATCATTCTCTAGAGGCACAAAAAAGTCAGCCAAATGTTGACCCTCCTCTTACCTCTGCAATCCAGTGCAAGATGCTCCCCCTGGATGCTTGATTTGTGATGTTAAAGCCCTCAAGGATATTCAGTGCTGTGATCAGAGCAGGACCTGCATGTGGAGGTGGGGGACTCAAAACAAGATGACCTGTGAAGGGAAGAAGAGGAAATATTTTCTGTTTTCAGATACCGTTCAGCTACAATACTTACCCATAAGCTAGCACCCTTTAGGACAGGGAAAACTTTTCAGATTTGGGGAGATAATGGAAAGTGATATGAATTGAAAAGTATTTCCCAAAACATTCCAGTTGTGTCTTTCTGTTTCATTATGATAGGTGAAAGAAGCCCAAATAGGAATGTTTCTTTACATCTAAAATACGGTTCTTGTTGTCCGGCTGCTTGGTTTCTGGACTGCAGCATGGATGGATGGAGAGAAAATGGGCTTGTAACACTACAGCTATATTGAGAGTGAATATAGAGATTTCTATAAAAACATGACATTTGAAAACCTTTTTGCATAAAACACATTTTTCTCCCTTATAGATCAACTCTGGGAGCTGTCTTCAGATGTGGGCAGTAGTGTATGGTCCAGCTTCTACTAGACATTCCATCAGTGTGTGAACATGTTGCATTCTATCAAAACATAATTGGTCACTACTAAGGGAAAATCAGGCCCAATTCAAAGTGCTAGAAACCTCCAGAAGCGCTTCTGGTGCATCAATCTCAGTAGGCAACTGCAGGAAACTCCCAGGAAGGCACTTCTGCAGATGCTGTTACACTGTCACCTCCTGTCAGGTAAGTGCATGACAGTGGGTCAGGCAGCAGTATTTACCTCGATATATTGTGTGGACAGGATTCTCCACTGTAACGCTGTAATTGCTGAAGTCTTCCTCCACCAAGACTCCTCCGTAGTTTTGGACCTGAGTAGGAGAGCAAAGCAGTGCATGCTGAGAAAGCTGGGTTGAGGCTCCTGCTGGCCTGGGTGAGCAATCATTAACATTGTTAAACAACTAACATTAGATTCCTGAGCCGTGTTCTTCAGTAGCCCCTGAAAATGTGTGCTTTCATGGCCTTGGTGTCTTGACTCACCATTCATCAGCACTGGAAAGCTCTGCAGCTCATCTCCAAAAGCTCACCCACCCCATGGCTGCCTGCAGCCTTCTCTGCCCCTGGGTGGCAAGGATGAATACTCTAAAGGTTATGGAGCATGTGAATACTACCAGGAAGGACTGCGGTTGCAGCAGAGAAATCTTTAGCTCCCAATTTCCACCCTATTTTTAATTATTTCAGGTGATAAGGGTGCATTGCTGTACCCTTGGTCTTCCAGTAATACTTTCTCCCTGGGTTGGTAATTTTCATGTATGCAGTAAAGGTGGGTAATTCCCTCCACTGCAGGTTCCCTGTGCTTGAATTATGATGGAGATGAGGTAGGCCCATCATAACACCACTCTGCTGGCCTTAAAAATCCCCTGGCGCAGGTAATGCGCTCAGTCAGGGTACAGGTGTTACGGTGTTCAGAGCATTCTCTGGAGAGCACTTCTCTGTGCCTGTGCCTTCCACCTCATGATGGAAACAAAGGGCTGGGTGCTTGGGTGATTTTCCACCACTCCCTTCACTGAAACAATAAACACTGTGAAGCTGATGTGGGAAGCCAGCACTTCGCTCTGCAACCAAATCTGGATTAGCACACCTGATCCCAGAGCTTGCTGGGCAATTTGTGCTGCAGCCCCAGAGCTGGCGCTTCCCTGCACCACCAGCCTGGGACTTCTCCTGTGCCTCATTCTCCACCTCTGCCATCGTCCATGTGAACCAGTGGAGGTTTCCTAGAACACAATTCATATCAAAAGATTGAGCTGAATTAACCCATCCCAGACTGTTGAAAATACACTGAAGGAGCACCACTTGAACAACAGTGGCCAGGAAAAATAGTGCCACCAGCCACCCTGACTGCAGCTACGTAGGTATAAAAGTAGATTTCCACTACTAACTACATGAAAGGGCTCTTAGCATGCTAGTAAACATTCGTATTGCTGTCACTGTGGCCAGAGCAGGCTGGGTTGTTTTTTGCTTTGTTTGCCATTGCTATATTTTGAGAGCACAGCTAGCAACAGGAGTAGCTAGCAGACATGGCTCACCTCGGAGATGATTTCCTGGCTCAAGTTTCCACTGTAGAAGGCTGAAGTCCCTTCTGCTCCCACTAGCTCCAAGACAGCTGCAAGGTCCAGGCGCCTCATGAACATGCCAGGCAGCAAAGGCTGGCCATCTGGCAGGAAGGTCTCCCGAAACTTGTCAGAGTAGTTCAGGTCTTTAAGCTCGCTCACAGCTTTGGCTGTGGGAGAGAAGGAGAGGGGCAGGGGAGGGACGTCCAGAAACCCCAGGATACATGAATGTGCAGGGGACCTGGGAACTTGCTGCTGCCTCTTGCCCTGTTCCCAAACCAGGGAGCCAGAATGCAAGGGATGGATCATGCCCCTGCTGCAGCTGGGAAGGAAACCCAAAGAAACCCTGCCACCTCCTCACTGCCCTGGCAAAGGGCTCCAGGTTTGCTGTCACTACACACCTCTTGCAGACCCCCGCTTTTCCTCGCTCCCACCACCACCCATTCCCAGCTCCAAAGTGCTCTGATTTCCCATGCATAACCACCTAACCTGACCCACACCCTGCAAGAAGCCACCCTCATGGTGGGCTCCTTCGTGCTGTGTGCCACCTCGGCTCCCCAGCATGTGCTCACCCAAGTTGTGCGTGACGTTAAATCCGTCCTGGGCGACGGTGGCCACAAGGCCCAGCAGCTGTGACCAGGGGAGCCTGCAGAAGGAGAGCAGCTGAGGAGCCATGTGCCCACGGGGATGGTGGGACAGGCAGGCCCTTGGCAAGCCAGGCTCAGGCCTAGTGGCGGCCAAAACAAGCACAGGGCTTTTAGTGGGTTCTTTCTTTCCAGCAGGATTCACGATATGCCCCAGAGGAAAATATCAGTGCAAAGATGGGGAAATGGGCACCTCCGGTGCAAAATGTCACATCCCTGAGCTACTTATTCAGACTCCCTCTCTCACTGCCCTAGCAGGGCATCAAGCACAACTGCATTTCTCAGTGTCCAGCTAAAGAGAGAGCTGAAAATGTATGAAAATGCACAAAAATGTTCTTCACATATTTCTGAGAACATTAATTGTCCATCTCATAGGAAAGCATTTGAGATAATTTCACTGTGCAGGAAACCTGACCAAGCTGAATTCTTTTCTTAAATAAAGCACTGAAACTTGGATGTGCTTTTCAGCGCAAGCCTCTAAGCACCCATTTGCTGATGGTTTAGACTGGCGGCTGAGGGCATGCTCCGATGGCAAGGGGCTGTGAGGGAGCCTGGGGCATAGCGTGTGCAGGGTGGGCTCTTACCTGCCATGCAGCTGGTGTGCCTGGTGCATGCCTTGTAGCGTGCCTGGCACCCCCACGAGCAAACCCAGCTGTAGAAAGGGAAGGGCAAAAAAGAAGAGTGAAATGCAGGGCCTCCGGCTGCAAGTCAAGGAGCTGCGAGTCATGCTCACACAGAAGGTGTTTGGTCTTTAGGAGAGGGGAAGAAGTCTGTGGCAAGACTCCAAGTTAGGGAACAAGTCTTTGGAAAGAACAAGGAAACTTCAATCTCGGTGTCAACCCAATTTGATCAGGAGAAATAATCCAACTGAATGACACAGGACCTTACTCCCTCATGGCACATTTGTTCTCCCACATCACCGCTCCCAGAAGATGATTTGCTCCCTGCCCCTGCTCCAACAGGCCTCTCTGCTCCCCGCACCCTGCAGGCTACAGGTGTTCTGGAGGTGATGCAGGTGGGTTTCCCCCAGCTCCCCATGCTCACAGGGCCCTGGGTCTCCCATGGTGACCTCCAGTCACATCCCTGCGCCTCTCCCACAACAAGGGTCCCCAGCCAGCCCAGCTCTGCAGGAGGGCTCCTCACCTTGGTGTCCTTCAGCAGGTTGCTATCCAGTGGGACGCCCAGCGGAGCCACCTCACGGAAGTCGATCACCTGGCTCTGGTTCTTCCGAATGTCATGGACCAGCATCACCCCACCCCTGCGGTGAGAGCGGGGTCAAGCACTGCACCAGCTGCCCCCACTGCCACCATTGCCATGAGGCCCACGCAGAGAGAGGATCCTCGTCGGGGCTGAAGCCAATCAGTGCCTGCCAGCCTGGCCAGAGGGCTGCTGGCCCTGTTCCACCATCAGGCTGGACTGCGTGGGATTTTCTTTCTAATCCTGGCTGGTTTGCAACAAAAGAGGGAGTTTGCTTACAACAGAGCAACCTCCCACCCAGCCTGGAGGAGCTGAGGGGTGGGTTTGTGGAATGCCCTGCACCTCCTGCAGCTCGGGGACACGAGCAGTGGGGAGATGGGCCGGCCGGGCTGGGGTCTGGGCTCCTGCTGGAGAGGAGTGGAGCCTACCCAGGGAAGTGCTCAATCTCTGCAGGCTCCAGGCTGAGACCTGAGTGCTGCCAGCTCCTGGCACCCCACACAGGGGCTCAGCCACACACAAGTGCTTTTTCCAGCCCTCTCCTGCCCATGGCTGGGGCTGTCCTGGCAGCTGCTACTGTAGATGCAGGGGTCTCCGTCTGTCCCTTGCTGTGGGGCAGATCCTGCTGGGAGGACACATGGGAGTGGCTGGCACCTACCCGCCAATGCCCGAGGTGTGGGGGTTCACCACTCCCGCGCAGAGCACCGATGCGATGGCTGCGTCCACCGAGGAGCCCTGCTTGCTGAGCACCTCGACGCCCAGTGCTGTGCAGCGGGCAGCGTCCGTCACCACGGCACCGCGCTGGAAGAGCTGCCGATGGGGGGAGGGTTGTGTCCAGCTCTCTGGCCACACGGAGCTGCATTTTGAGTGCCAGTAAGAGAGCAAGAAATTGAAAAGAGCAAAGCTCTCCCATGCCTGAATGTGCAGCCAGGTCTGTCCTGCTGCGTGGCACGTGGAAATGGTGGCTGTGACCACAGGGTGCCTCGTGGCCATTCTCAGGCTGCAGCAGGAGATGTTCTGCAGCACATTCCTCCTGGGGACAGCGTGACCCCATGACCACACTCCATGTGAGGGGTCAGCAGGAGGTGCAGCTCTAATCTCAGCAACCCCCCTGCATGGAGCCTTCCAGAGATGGGCCCTGACACAAGAATCCCTAAAACTCTGCAGGTGGAGTTGTGGGAGAGGTGCCTCCGCTGCTCAGAGAACTGCTCTCAGGAGGCATTCACACCCAGCTCAGACACTGCTAGGCACACAGCAGTGGGTCTGCCTGCTGCCTCTAGGATCCCCAGCCCCATCGAGCACAGCTGCCCACACCGTGTGAGAGCTCAGGGCCCAGCCTGACACTCCCTGACAGCAGCAACATGGAAAAGCTTTCAGGCAGTTGTGGGTAGGGTTGGACACTCAGCACTGGGGCCTCACTGACACTGCTAGGGCCAACCTGCTGGCAAGGAGGGAGGTGAGGGAACATGCGTGTCCCAAGCCAAAGCCCACAGCATGCTGCAAAGCCACTGCTTTGTCTCACCTGAGGGTCTCCAAAGTAGATCTGCATGATCAAGGCCACCGTGACCCCCATGGCAAAGGTGAGGCAGGCAGTGATGATGACGGTCAGCCCGTCCTGCCGGCAGCTGCAGTCTCCGGAGAAGGGGTCCTTGCTGGTCTCGCGCAGGGGGGACGCGTCCTGGCTGCCCATCTCTGAGGAGGACGAGGGCAGGCGCTGGAGGCGTGCGGACTTCAGGAAGGAGTCTGGGTCTTTGTGGGCAGCAAGGAGAAAGTAAGGGTTAGCAGCTGAGCAACACGGGCTCCTGTTGCAATGTTTACCCAGCACTAGCGTTACACCAAGCCACATCCAGCAGGGCTATTACCTTCCCTATTGATATGAGCTCTCAATAGACTTTCTGGCTCCGGTGCTACTCTGGGTTGTTTTATTGTTCCCTTCCTTTAGCTCTAGCTAAAGATGACTTTCCTGGAGATTAAGAGGGGGAAAAACATTGAACTTCTCTCCATTTCAGTCCATTCATTATTCTTCAGGGGCAGACCCATGATTACTACCCACCCTATTTGGACGGGTTCTAACACAGCACCGACTTGTAAACAGGTCTCAGAAATGCAGCAGAACTGAAGAAGACATTCCAATTTAGAAAGGCAGCAGCCCTATCTGAAGCTGTGCTTCAGCACCTGAGCAAAACAGACTCAGGCAGAGGAAACACACCCACTGACTCCTGATGAAGTAGGGGCAGAAAAGAGCAAACCTGCAAATGGGATCTCTGCAGGTCTCCCAGCCCTGGCTGCAGGGAGGGGTCGGTGTGAGTCTCTCCCTTCCTCTAGCTGACAAGGCACTGAGATCCAGCTGAGTGCTGAATCCCCAGCTTCATGGTGGAGAACACAATGGGAAAGAGCTTTGCTGGGCAGCAAGTAAAGCTCAGGATGACCAAAAGGTCTGAGATGTGTCTTGGCTCTCAGCTCATGATGGCTCTGAGGGGGAAGGCAGCTGGCTCAGCACCCTGGGCAGCACAGTGTTCCCATCCCTCCCAGGCACCGTACTGCTCCAAGCCAGGAGCTCCCAGTTGAGCAGGTCCAAGCAGGCAGGGCTGCAGCATTCAGTGGTGATCCTGGTGTGGGTGGTGGGGACACCCTGTTGAGGGGTGTCACATGCAGCCAGAGATGTCCCACAGGGCCTTGGGCAATCGCTTAGCTTGCGTGGCCACAGTGCTGTGCTGGGAAAGCATGGCCACAATTCGGCTGCAGGGGGTTGGCCTTGGCACAGAACGCAAGGAGCATCCCAGCACCAACATTCACCCTCCTTGGGCATCAGACCCATATCCGGCTCCCAGAGAAGCCATGAAGGAAACCTGGTTTCAGGCAGGGACCAAGACTGTGGGGACACAGGCTCACCTCAGCTCGGGATGTGCTGGACAGCAGAGGTCAGAGCTGCTTGCAGGTGTGCACCGCAGCAAGGGACACTTCAGTCCTCTGAGGTGGCAATCCCTGTACCCACCAGCATTATAGGGGACACCTCCTGTTAGCAACACCTTCTGTGCTGCAGAACCCAAAGGCCGGGATTCCCTGCCCCAGAGCCTGGCAGACGATGTGAAATGAAGAAGTGTGGATGGTTTTTGCAAGACACACGCAATGTCAGATGAGTGTGAAGCTCCACATGGCAGTGCAGGAGACGCAGCTCTTCCAGGTGGCATCTGGGGACATGGCGGAGACCCACACCCAGCGGGACCCCTGCACAGCCCAAAGCACACAAACCTCTGCTCATGCCCCACATGCAAAAGGAGAGATTTGGTGCTGCTCCTGCCACGCTGCCTGTGCCAGCTTTGCCTCACTACGTTCAAAGGCAGCGGGGTGCTGTGGGGAATGGGATGGCAACAGATGATGGAAACTGCACTCAACGGTCACAGCAAGATGAGGCCACAGACAAGGTGTGAGCAGGGCTGAGATCCACCTGCAGGCTAGGGAGCAGCCCAGGAGCAGCATGCACTTGGGCTGTGGGGCCATTTGTGAGCAGTCACCAGTCCTCATGTCCACACCTTCTTCCCTTGGCCAACGGTCAGGGTGGGAGCAAGCCCTGGTGCCAGCGCAGCCTGGTGGCAGTGAACCGTGGCCGGAGGTGCGCACAAGGAAGAACCTGGGGCGGTGGAAACCATCTCGTGCTGGGGTCCTAGGGGACCTCATGCAGTGAAGGGCTCTGTTGCTTACAGAAACATGAAATGGAGGAAAAAAACCACGACTCTGGGCTATTTATAAGGAAGTAATAAATTAAAAACAGGCAAAAGGTTTTCTCAAGCATAAAAAGAACACCTGACTTTATTAGAGCCATGCATCTGGCAGGGAGGAGCACCGGTTCCTTGCAAAACGCCTCGTGCCTGCTGCTGTCATGGGCTGTCAGGCCAGATCCAGCACCCGCCACCTCCCCCAGCCCTGCAGGACCAACGAGCGGACCTGCGGGGACAGGAGAAGAGGGCGCGGGGCCCACGAGCGTGGCACCACGGCCAGGAGGCGCTGCTCGGAGCCACTGCAGCACCTGGTCAGGGCGGGCACGAGCGGCGGTGGATGTTTGCGGTGGAAACGTGGAACGTGGAAGCGAGCAGAGAATGAAAGACACAGATCCGCGGTCTGACGGAGCCCCGCGGGACGAGGGGACGAGACGCGGCGGCCGCGGGGCAGCGCCGCCCGGTGCTACCGGCGGGGAGGAGGGAGGGGAGCGGCTCCCGGGGCGACCGCGAGCGGACGGGCAGCGGACGCGTTGACCTGGCCGCCCTCCAGCGCGGGGACCCCGGGATGCGGGCGTGACGGGGCCGAGAGCACGCGAGGCCGGGCCGCCGCCCCTCACCCGTGTCCTGCTCGCCCAGGAACGCGTCCTCCTCCTTCCGGGCGCGGAGGCCGCTCTCGGCCGCGCCTCCCGCCTCCTCCTCGGGCAGCCGGGGGAAGCTGGTGATGCTCATGTAGTCCACGGGCGAGTAGGCGCCCAGCGCGCGCTGCCGACCGCCCGCCGCCTCCGCCTCAGGCGCCGCCATCCCTCCCCGCCGCCCCGCGCCGCCGGAAGCGGCCGTGCCGCGCCGCAGCCTCCGCCGGGGCGGGGCCGTTCCGGGGCCGGGGCGGGCGCCCTACGCCGTCAGCGCGCGGCCCGGCGCTCGCTCGGCTCGGTGTGCCGCGCCGTTGTGCTCGCGCTCGCCAGCAGCCCGAGCAGCCCGCGAGAGCTGCCGGATATTAACGAAACGCTCGTGGGAAGGTATCTGCAAGCCAGGCTCGGCCTGCTCCGTTTTCGCGGCTCTGCGGCCTTCCCGTCCGCAGGAGGTGGTCCCTTCCCCCCAGCAGCATCTCCTCTGGCCTCAGGGCTCTGTGCGCGTCCACAGATGAATCCCAGTGAGCTGCAAGCGCGGCCCTTGCAAGCTTAGAAGTCAGGCTGGGGAAATGCAGGTGGCACCTCTGTGAAGCAGACGGAGCCTGAAACTTCAGCAGCGTGCCCCAGTCTCGACGGGCACTGCTTGCTTTAGGGCCATCCCAGGCTCTGTTAAAGAAAGTGACATCAGCAAAACTCCCTTGCTGGACCAAACCCACAAATAAACGTACACCATGCGCCCAGTCATAATCCCTGCAGAGCTATGCCATGCTGACAGCAGTGGATCTAGCTGGGGTCTGACAGCCCAGAAGAGAGACCACAAGAAACTTTTCCGCCAGTGCCACACTAGAACGCATCTGCTCCTCTCCTCAGAATGAGTTCAGGACAGGGAAAACCTTCCTCACGCTTCTTCCTGCCAGGGACCACCGCTTTTTGTTGAGAGCCAAAGCCATGTTCTTACAGGGCTACAGCAAGCGAGCTTCCCAGAGCATGCAAGCAGCACAGCCTCTGCACAAGGATGCAGCCCGCTGGTGGAACTGCACACTGACAGCTGCAGCTCCCACAGCCCAGCTCAGCCCTTTTTCTCCACCAGTCGCAGCCCCGTGGCAGCACAGACTCCCAGCAGATGTTGGTTTAGTCACCGGCCCTGCAAGAAACCAAGAGCACAGAGCAAGCACGCTCAGGCCCGAAGGAGCAACGCCGCTTATACAGGGGCAATGCTTGGTTTACCCTGCTTAATTGCTTACTAAAGTGTGGGTACGAGCATTGAGTATTGCTTCTGCTGCAAACACTTCTGACTCCTGAAAGCACAGCAGTCAAGCCTGCAGCACAGGAGACTTAACAAACCCAAAGAGTTGCTGGCTAAGATATTTACTAAAATTCAAACTCTTAAAGGAATCCCAGCTTTCCAATATTCTGCAAAACTTCAAAGACCAGAGGATACAGAAGCTGCACAGTGGGTTATTCAGGTGACATTTATTAGAGCATTTCAAGTATACAGTGATTTTCCCGATGGCTGCAAGCAGATGCCAGTAGCAAAGAGTGACTGAGAAGTTGCAGGCTATATAATTATCATGGGAAATTAATGTTTTCAGCTGAAGTAAGAGGAAAAGAAAGCATCAGACCAAAAAGTTGAGCAAGTTTGGGGATGGAGAGGAGCAAATGTAGTCCTTAGTTTGAGATCATTTACTTAATTTGGCAACTCGCATGTAGCAGAAGCTGCCTGCTATTGCACTGTGCCCTCTGCATCTCAAGGACCTAAGTTACCCAGAAGTGTTTTTCTCCACTGAGAGCAGACAGCATTCTCCCTGGTAAGGGAAACCCACCTGCACAGGTGGGTTAGTTCTGGAGCCCCAGCTCAGCAGCTGAGAATCAGATTCCCAGCTTTGCATATTCATATGCAAGAACTGAGCTGCTGCACTTCCAAGAAAGCAACACAGACTTCCACCAAGTGCATACTAAAACCATCAGCTCCTCACTACAAGGCAGCTTTAGGTCAGGATTCCTTTTGGGCAAATGGGTGGTTGTTTTTAAAAGCAAGAACCACATGGCAGCTAGGCTGCGAAGTCCGCTGGCAAAAACAAGGTCTGTGCATTTCTCAGTCACTACTTGTGAAATACAGGTCCTTAAAAATAATTTTAAATCAGAGACTTCTCACCGAAGCATGAAAAGGGCACAAATTGGAAGGAACTGAGCTATGGTGTGAGCAACTTAAGAGAGCACCTCGCAAACCAGAGGCTATGTACTTTACCAAATCTGCCTGATTTGCAAATTAGTAGTTATACATTTAAGATATTAGCTGCCTCAGTTGTGTTAGTCTCCTCCATTTATTAATGAAGAACATCTGAAGCCAACTGAAATAAAAAAACTTTTAAAAACAAATGAAAAAGTAGAATTCAAATGCATAACATTCCAAGTATACCTACAGAACGACAGTTCCTCGAGACCACTGAGCTCTGAGGTAAGTGTTGGCAGTTTCAGTCAGGCCAGCAAAACACAGTGGTGTTTCCAAGCCTCCTGAACATGTCTTTTAAGTTAAACATTCATTAACAAAATTAATCACAGCTCTTTCTAGCGAAGTTGCTTAAAAATTTGTCTTCAGCAAGGACTATTTGAAAATTCTGGTGAACAAATGATTTGCAAGTAAAACAAACTATTAGAAATGGTAACAACACAGTCTGTTTAATCAAATCAGATCTGATTACTACAACGCATGCTGAGGACAGCCACTAAATTCATATCCTGGTGCTGCAGGGCCTTCCTCCCACGAATCTTGCAATTGCTTTTTCAAATCCTGTCTGCATAACGGACAACAATGGAAGACAAGTCAGAATGTAATGACAGATTTCAAATACAGGGAATACATACATTAAATTAATGGACTCAGTCTTCAGCATACAGGAGTTTGATACAGTTACTGGCTAGAGTCGCAGAAAGTTGAAAATCTGAACAGTCTTGAACCAATTCCAAGAATTCCAATGGCTTTTTAATAGTTCCAATAATTAATGGGTATATAAAACAGAGACGGACTGGCTTCTCCAGCAGAAAAGGTGGGGCTCTTCCATGCTAACCAGAACGTCGGTACCAAAGGGACTTGAATGGACTTCCCCAACCTTTCCACCAGTCTGCTAGAGATGATGATTTATTAAAACCTTCTTGATTTACTGACAACTGATTTAACAGGCAAAAGCTGCAGACTGTGTCAATCATAGTGGATGGCAGTATAGAAGATTATCCAAACAACCTGCGGAGAGGAAAGGAAGACAAGGTTATTGTTGTGCCTCGGGGGAGGGTTTGAACACTGACGACAAGCTTCATGCCTTGCTCTGATGGGGGTCTGAATTCCAGCTCTGAGAGCGCATCAGAGAGGCGTTGGGATCTCCATGCACCACAAATGGTGGCATTCAACTAATTTGGCTTCCAGAGTGGTTAACCCACCTATAATAAATCCCACCACAGTCCCTCCAGTGATTTTAATTAAAAACATCACCACAGCGAGTCATGAGCACATTCAGAGACTTGGGAAAGGGGAGTAACGGGAATTCCCCTTCCCATCAATCCCACTTATCAGTGGATGTTAACACATCTCTCTTCTGTCAGTGCCCTGGCTCACCTGCTTTTCTTCCAGACCCTCAGGAAGTTTACCAACACGATTCACAAACCAACTTAAAGAAAGTAAGAGATGTTACCAGAAACAGTGCAAAAGATGTCATGAATCCTTCCTTTGTTAGCTCCCATGTCCCACCATACTCCTCCTCATCTATCTGCTGGAAGCTACTGAAGTAGAGGTACAGAACACCAGCATTGATCAGGCAGAATCTGGAAGAAAGACTAGGAACCATCATTTTTCATAGCACACCCAGTGTGCCACAAAGCAACATATGACATATCAGCAGACAAGAGGTAAAAGTGAACACCATCCCTGCAACTGCACGCGGGCAGCTCGGTGTGTTCCTTACAAGAGCATCTCCAGGTCAGCACACTGGGTTTGGATGAGGTTCACCTCACAAGGCACAACCTACAGCAACTAAGGCTCAACAGAGAGTGATCAGAGGCTGGAAATAGCAGCAGATTTGTAAATCCTGCACATTTTCTTCTACCGCAGATCAGCAATAGTTCTGCTCTAACATAGAATCCCATTTCCTTGCACACACTGCTTGATTTTTAGGCTGCCAAAATGGAAGAGCATTAGGAAGCAATGGAGATAAAAACTGTGACCTCCCATTTGTTCTTAGACCAGTTTGGCCTTATATTACCCTAACTTAAGGCTGAGACAACCTGGCAAGCCACAAGTACATTTCCTGGAGAGAACGCTGTGGGAAGGGCCATACTGGGGGACACACAGGTTCAAAGACCAGCAGCAAGCTGCAAGCAGCTGTTCAACCACATACCACAGAGCAACTACATGCACAATACTAGAAGCTTTTAGTTTTCCAAATGATACCACATCACTTTCATTTCTAACATGTAGAACAGAAATCGTCTCATGCACCTGAAGGCACCTTGGGAACGAATGGATGATTAAGTACAAATGACGCTTCCCAACCCACATGAATTACCACGAGCACTTCAGATGTAACTGTCTGCATGTAGCTACTGAGTTTCTGTTAAAGCATGGTTGCTCTACAGCACATTTCTGTAAGTTTCAAACCTCAGTTTTTTCTTAGAGGCACGCAGCAACATTCCCTCCACTTCCTTGCCACAGCTAGGGCAGGCAATTTCATTTTTCTCAAGAAAAGCTCCAAAGCTGTGAGCTGTTTGTACACAGACCTTAACTCAGCAGAAACATTTGCAGAGACCCCCCAGAGCCAACACAGCTTTTCCTCTTACTTCTTTGAAGCCCCTGTCTACACATGCAAAAATAGGACACTTCACAAGTCGTGAGCCTTTTACGCATTTCTTCCACCCCTGCCTTCTTTAATAATGATAAAATACATTAATAGATAATAAACAAAGTAAAAAAAAAGTGTTAGTTCAAGAAGAGAGAAAGAAGCTGATGAAGATGTTATGGTTTGTTTGAATTCCCTGACAGATAAACCCAGTATTGCATTCCAGACTGTTAAGACACATGGCAGATGCAGGGGTTGCATCTGGCCAGCCCTCTGTTTATAACACAGGCTTCAAACAGACAAGAAGCCACGTCCAAATGTGGGCAAGTACGCGAGGCGGAAAAGGAAATAAGTCTTACATTGCGATCCCCACGAATCCCTTCAGAGGAACTACCCCCCAGATGATTCCCAAAATAACTGCGATGATCTGTCGGAACCAGTAGATCACATCTAAAAACTCGTCCTGAGGAGAGAGAGCAAAATAAGACTCCTGTTTTCTTCCTTTTTTTTTTTTAAGCGTTAGACAACGGATAAGCGGGAACGTGGCCTCGAACGCTCTGCCTCCAGAAGCCACGTACCGCACCGCGCTCAGACGGGACGGAAGCGGCTCACGGCCCCGCGCACCACGGGCACGCCTGCTCCCAAATTAGGAGCGGGGCTGGGCACCGCCCAGCAGGGAGCCGCGCCAACACAGCGGCGCGAGAGCACGAGACCCCGCGCTCCGCCGCACGGCTCCGTGCGGGAGGAGAGCGCGCCGGCTGCCCGCGGCGGCGACGGGAACCGCCCACCCGCGCACGGAGGGCCGGGGGCCGCCGGAGCCGGCGGCCGTCCTCCGGAGCCCCCCAACGCCGCCCCCGCGCCCGCCGGGCCCGGCCGGGCCGCGCACCTTGTCGTGCCAGGCGGAGTCGCTGCGCAGCGCCTTGCCCCACACGGAACCGCGCGGCCCGGCCCCGCCGCCGTTGGCCAACGCGTGGTGCTGCGCGTGCGGCGGCTCCTCCTTGCGCCGCGCGGCGCTCATCCTCTCTCCCGCCCGCCGGCCCCGCACGGCCCCGGAAGCGGCCGCCGCTCGTCGTCACTCACCCGCGCCCAGCGCCCGCCAATCGCCGCGCTGCAGGGGGGCACGTGACCAAGGCGGGCACCCCGCCTTCCTACGGCGGGAGAGAGGGCTCAGGGGCCCGGGCGCGGGGGGCGGGGCTTCGCCTCGGGGCGCCGCGGGAGCGGCGGTCCCTACGGTCCCGGCGGTGCTTCTGGCTGCGGGCGACCGCCTGCCTGCTGAGCCCTGAGGGCCGCGGAGAGCCCTGGGGGCCCCGGTGCGCTCCAGTGCCGTGCGCGTTCCCGGCGGGGACGGTTGGAGCTCAGCTGGATGGCTGCGGGAGCACGCGCACAGCGCAGCCAGCTGGAGGCGCCGCGTGTCCCGCACGTGCGTGCCGGGCGGTCCCCTCGGACCTGCGGGAGGCCCCGGCCTCGCAGTGGGAGCTGCTGGCGCTGCCCCAGCCCTGCGCAGACCCTTCCTCGTGAGCCGCGCGCTGCTTGCCCATTCGCGCGCATCCCCACTCGCAGCGAAGCTCAGTGTTTCATTTACCTGTTAGCAAACCGTAGGCCTGAGGCCCTGCGTTGTTTTTTTTTCCGTTGCACAGACCAACACGCGCTTGACTCAGCGTTTCAGGAGCCTGGCTGTGTTCAGTTCGCAGGACAAAGTACTGCAGCAGCAGCAACCTTGCTAGGGACTTGGGCAGGAGGCTGGTGAGCTCCTGCACAGGCAGATGAGTCCGTGTCCCAGACCGCCGATCCCTTCCAGCTGCTGCCATGTAGTTCAAATACCAACTTTGCAAGGCACTTGTGGGCTTCCCAGTGCTGCCCCAGCTATGTCAGGCCCCTGAGGCACTGGCCGAAGATGCTGGTCCAAATCACTGGACTCACATTGTGTTATGAAGAGGGTGACGTGACAGAAAAGGACCCTTGCTGTATCTCCCACAGGAACCTTCACATGTGACACCTACCACGACAGAGTCCCTTGCTGAGGGCTGCTCTGACCTTGCTCCCCTGGGGCTCCTCAGGTGTTTGGGGCGTGGCAGCCCCCTCTGCCCTCACCCTTGGATGAGAGGGGCACCGAGCACAGCAGGGGCCATATCTGAAGGACAACAGGACTTCGGACTGTGTCCTTGGCTTGTAAGGAGTCTCAACGTCCCTGGCTCCATGCTCCTGGTTGATGCCACTTTGCAGGGCTGGCAGCATTTGTGTGATGGTGGGACGCTTGGATCAGGGAGCTGATCTAAAACTGACATGCTAAAAGACTGCCTGGTTTTACCTCATCTCCATTCCCTGAGCTGCTGCCCAGAGAGAAAACCAAGTGAAATTATAGTGGGAAAGAACAAGGAGGAGACCAAAGAGAGGTGACAGAGGAAGACATGGAGGTAGGAACAGGCTCCCTGCTGAGGGACATATTTTGGCAGAGGAGGAGGACATACGAGGAGCTGGGGGCACTGTGAGGATGAGGGAAGGTGGGAAAGGCTGGAAGGAAGGAAGAGGAGCATGTGCTGGGCGTCCCAGCAGCAGCCCCTCGTGTGCACCCAGCTGCAGGGGCTGCCAGGTGTGCGAGGAGCTGCCACGTTCACCACTGCTCCCTGGGTGGAATGGCTGCTCGCTGGTGGGAGCTGGGGCTGCCAGGCGCTGTGCAGACACCGCTGTGCCCGGGGCGGATGCATGGAAAGCCCTGGGGAGCAGCATGGGGCTGCAGCTCAGCTCTCTGCCTCCTGAAATGTGCTCTTTCTTTTTTTTCCTTTCTTTTATTTTCTTTAAAAGGCAAACTTTTTCGGGAAGGGCCCACGTGGAGCTCAGGCTCAGCGCAGACTCTGCGCAGCCCTCCAGCCACGCAGCCCCAGAGCGGCGATTCCCGGTGGGAGGGTGAGGGCTGCGGCTCTGTGTAAACCAGAGCTCGTGTCAGCTCTTGGTCCCACTCACCCTCACCCCTCTGCAGGCTGAGTTCTGTCCCCGGGGACCCACGGCAAGTCCCCGATAATGGCCGTCGGGGCCCTCAAGAGCCTTGGGCTGGGGTCACCCGTGGATGCTCCCCTCCATCTCCCGTGCCCCAGCCCTGGGACAGCGGCCACGCGTAGGCCTCCCGGCCGTCCTTCCGTCTATGTACGGCCGACAGCGAGCCCCGCCGCCCCGGCCCCGCCGCATTCTTCTGCCTTGTATGGGCCGAGCCGGGCCGGGAGGGGAGGGGCGGGACGAGGGGTCCGGCACCGCCCCGGCCCCAGCCCACGCCTAGGGTCGCGCCGCCGGCCGGGAGCGCAGAGTAGCGCCGTCGGCTCCGCAGCTGGCCCGATCCGCCCCAGGTGAGATTTCTGCCGCCCAGCGGGACCTGCCCGCGGCCCCGGCCGGCGGCGGGGTGAGAGGGAGCCGGAGCGGCCCCGACGGAGCGGGCGTGAGGGATGCGGGGCAGCCCCGAGGGGCCTGGGCCAGCTCGGGAGGGGGCAGCGGGGCACTAGGGCACAGCTGGGGGCATTGCCGCGCTGCTGCAGCCTGGGGGGGGGGGCGGGGACGACGCTGCAGGAGGAGCCCCGCGCCCCTGGTGGGGAGAGGAGCGCTGCTTGGACCCCATCCCGCGCGGGGCGTCCCCCTGGGGAGGGCGAGGAGCGTCCTGAGCGCAGCTCTCGGCGACTGCGGTGACCGCGGCCGGGACCCGTCCCGCGCTGTCACGGGGAGCTGTTCCTGCCTGGAACGTCTGCTTTTCCCCAGGTCTTACTGATGCCCAGAGCCCAAACCCAGATGCGTGCGTGATGCTCCAGAGATCTCCCAAGGGACCTGTGAGCAACTTCAGACAATAAACTGTTGGAAGGCAGAAGAGCTTTATTTAGCTCTTTTTCCTCAGAGGCGGAGGAACTTTTTTGCCCGTGAAAACTTCAGGTCCCCTTGGCTTCCTCTGCTGCGCTCCCTGCATGCCTTTTTGGTACAAAATGTTACGAACGTGATAAAAGCCAGGGAGGTTCTTAGCCGTGGAGAAAGCAGTGGCCGGGGCAGCATTCTTGGGAGCGGAACATCCTGAAGTGTCAACAACCGCTGCTGCTTACCAAAGATGGTTGGTTTCTTTAGTCACTTAAATTTTTTCCCCTCATCACTGGCAGGCTCTGCGTTGCTGTAGGAGGAGTTTGCTGTCGCCTCCCCCCAACGTGCTGAGGCCGGATTCCCCCCCGAGGTGAGCCACTTCATTCCCTGGGAAGACGGCAAGGCATGGGGCCATGCAGCCTTCCTGCTCCTCACTGCTGGAGTGCCCTCTTCTCCCCACCCCTCGTCATGGCAGAAGGGCCAGAGGTGGTGTGGTTCCATGTGCGGGCAGCATCTGTGTGGTTGAACGTCTTGTGTGTGCAGCGAGGACAGAGCTGAGCAGCGCTGCACCCCGGGGCTGGGGCATGCTATTCTAGCAGCAGGGAGGAGTGGGCAGCTCAGCTTCCAGCATGCTCACCTTTCAGTAAAGGCAGTGTGTTCTGGCTTGTTGCTACTTGAAACAGACTCTCAAAGGGGCCATTGTTTATCCCCACGGAGCTGTACCTGGGAGCAGTGCAGGCTGTTTGAATCGCCCTTCCCCTACCCTACAAAGCCCAGAGAACCCAGCAGATGTGTGCCCTGTGTCTGAGTGCTGGGGTGTTGTGCAGATGATGTCCTTCCCTCCTGCGGCACTGGGGATGCTGCAGGCAGCCCTGTGTGGCAGCGGAGCCGTGAAGCACTCCCTGCAGTTGCATGCCCAGCCTTGGAGGAACCACCCTTGGGACACCCTTAGCAGCACAGGAGTACCCAGAATTGTGTTTGCACCACGTGGCCCCAAGGCATCACAGGCAGCTGAGCTGTGCTGCAGCTGGGAGGCTGAGGTCCCCCTGTCCCCTTTGTGTCAGGTACCTGCTTCATGCCAGCTTGGCCCGCCAGGAGCCCCTGCAGTCACTCACCCAGCAGCACCTCTCCTCTGATTTACTTTTCTTTTTTTTGTTGGGGGAGGGGACTGAAGTGATACACGAGATCTGGTGTGGGGAAGGATGGAGGTGGGGAGGAGGGTCTGGGGATGGCCTCACACCCTGGCAGCACGGGGATGTCCCTTCATCTTGGCCGCCCCCCCAGTGCTGCCAGGAACTGCACTGGGTTGAAGCCGCTTGCTTTTTTCCAATGAGGAAATGTATGGTGTCTTATTTCACTGATAATGGCCCGTCTTCGCTCTTTCTCTTTAAAACTGCAGCTATTTTCTATAGTAACTTTTCAAGCCGGGCCCATGGCCACATGGGGCTGCCTCTTTAGTCGGGAAGGTGCAAGCCCCAGGATGCAGGAGGCAGGCGGCAGATGACATGGGTGAGCTGGTAGCTGCTTTCATGGTGGTGCTGAGCTCCACAGCTCCACTGCTGGCGATAGGCAAGTCCCGGGCTAGTGCAGCCCTGGGATGGGGCTTTCACCAGGGGCTGGAGCAGGGCCCATGACTGTGGCTTTTCCTCTTGCTGCGGAGAAGCTGGACACTCAGCCCTGCAGCATGCAGGGTGTTATGGCCAGGTGCTACCCAGACTGTCCTGGTGTTTGGTTTTCTGAGCAGCCAGCACCTCACAGCCAGACCCTGGGGCTGCGTGGTGCAGAGCTGCTGTCGGGCCCTTCAGCAGGGCACGGACCACCTGGGTCAGCTGCGCTGACCCTCTAGACAGAGGCACCTTCCTGCACCCAGCTTCAAAGTCTCTTTCTGAGCCATGGACAGCCCCAAGAAGCAGAAATGTAACGATTAGGAGCTGAGCTGGTCCTTAGGACCAAGCACCTTCCCAGGAAATTTTTTGGATCAAACAGTGGAATCGAACAGAAAAGAAGCCACACGCTGCCCAAATTGCACTTAGACCCCGAGCGAGAGCCATCTCAGGGGGATCATGCTGAGCCGTGCTCGTACTAGCTGGTCACAGCTGGGGTAGTGTAAATATTTGGGTAGTATTAATTCATGTGGCCGGAGCAAAACAACTGCTTATTTCTTCTGCTAATAGCTCTGCTCATTGCTCTCAGTGGTTAGGAGGTGTGGTGCTGGCTGTGCTGTGTTCTGCCGGCAGAGCTTTTATTGTCGGGTCTGTCCTGGCGCAGCAGATTGGGCAGGGTCGTGCTGCTCAGCTGAGCTTCCCCACACCGGCTGGTGCCCATGCTGCCGCCGGGAAGGCAAGTAGGGGGTGCTTCTGGCACATGGCACAGTGCCGTTCTTGCTTTTCACTGCTTAATGCAGTGTGACGCGGTCCTCAGCTGCTCTGCGTCCCCTGTCAGAGCAGGCAGAGCCCAGAGATAGTGCTGCCACCAAGGCACAGGGTGCACACTCTGCTCCTCTCCCCTGAGGAACTTGCTCACAGTTTGTTAGCACTGCTCCCCGCCACGCAGCAGGCAGGGACTCCCTGTCCCCAGTGGGGAAGCTGAGGCATGGGGCTGCCTGCGAAACAGTGGCCATGGTGGAAGCACGAGGATCTGGGCAGCACCGTGGCAGGGGGCCCACCTCACCCAGGTTCTCTCGCAGGGCTGTGCTGAGTGGCAGCTGACGCTGGGAAGGTCTATGTGTCAGTTCTGTCTCTGGTGGCAGCTTGCTGAGCTTCACTTCTTGGGGTTTGACCAGGAGAGGTCTGAGCATCCTCTTCCTTGGCAGCGCTGGTGGTGGCCAGTGCTGCAGGGCCCTCTGTAAGGATTGGGGTTGGGCCCTGGTGCCCCCTGGGCATGTATATCAGACACTGACCCAACCTGGCAGCATGGGGGGGGGGCACCAAACCGCTGCTTGGAGGCTCTGGAGGGGCTTGAGCACCGTCTGCTCATCCCAGCTGCCAGGAGCTGGTCTGCTTTCCCTGCCACAAGGCACCAGCCATCTGCACTGCTGTCCCTGCTGGAACATGGACTGCCCTGGCTGAGTCCCCTGAGGGCCGTCCTTTTGTCCATCCTTCCATCCCATGGCAGAGGGCTTGCCATCGATCCCCCTCTGCCCCCCTACCTGGCTCTTCTCATCTCCTGCCACTCATTGCATGTACCAACTGCGCCGTCCTCTGTGCCTGCCATCCCACAGCCACTCCCCAGCACCCCCTGGTGCTGCCCTCTCCCCCCACCTGCCTTCAGGGCTCTGCTGTGGACAGAGCTGGGTGCAGGCAGCTGGAGTGGGGCGGAGGGAGCAGGGAGGCAGTGGCATGCAAGGAATGTAGCCACAGCGATAACCCCAGGCACCAGCTGAGCCCCAGCCCTGCAAGGCGGGGGCTGCTCCAGCGCGTAAGGTGGGGGAGATTGTGCCCATCCAGTGTGGGGCAGCCGTGGCATGGGGGGCCGTGCCAAAACCTAAGGTACCATCTGGGAGGCACCCCTGGTGGTGTTGGGCTTGGTGCAGAAGGAACAGCCAGCACATAGGTCTGGGGGCAGAGGGTGCGAGCAGGGAGCTCTGTCCATAGCCCATGGGGGCAGCCCCGCAACACTCTGGGAAGGGAGACAATCAGAGCTGCTCCTGGAACCTTCCAGGTGGCTCAGTAGAGCCTGGGTCTCCCCTGTCCCCGCATCCTACCCTGTGACCACATTATCTCACTGTTGCCAAACTTGGTGACAGCCAGCAAAACTGAGGGACAGACCTGGTGAGTGGCGTTTATGCAGCAACGAAGGGAAGCCGTGTCCCTCTGCTCCCCTCTAACAGCCCTGCCCTGCCCGCAGGTAACACCCCAGCTGCCAACATGTCCAGCAAACGTGCCAAAGCCAAGACCACCAAGAAGCGCCCGCAGCGCGCCACCTCCAATGTCTTCGCTATGTTTGACCAGTCACAGATCCAGGAGTTCAAGGAAGCTTTCAACATGATTGACCAGAACCGCGACGGGTTCATCGACAAGGAGGATCTGCACGACATGCTGGCTTCCATGGGTGAGCAGACTCTCCCCCCGGCCCCCTGCACATCCCCTGGTCCCACTGTCCCTCATGGCTCCTTGGCCAGCTGCTTGGGGGCCACAGGGACACAGCGCTTGGTGAGGAGTCCTGGTCACCGTGCAGTGAGCCCACTTTTGGGATGGCATTGGGGCACAGCCCTCCTGCTTTGGGCCAGTTTGATTCTGCAAAAACTGGAGAGACGTCCTCTGGTGCACAGGCTGGCCTCAGAAGTGTGCTTGTGGAGCTGCCCGAGGGCCTGCTGTTCTTACAGCTGCACTCACCGGTAAGGACAAGTCCCTGCCTCCTTTGAGGCTGGAGCAGCTCTGCACAAGGCCAGGAACAGCTGGGGGCTGGAGAGGTACCACCCCAAAATGTCACCAGGACAAAGCCCTTTCGTTGCTCGCAGCCTGTGTGATGGGACAGGTCAGTCCCTTTCCAGCTCACGTGGCTGGGTCAGTGCTGGGAGGGACAGGTGGGGTGGGGAGGGGGCTCCTCCGCAAGGGATGGAGCAGGATGCAGCCTCCTGCTGGCCACAGAGTCCCACACGGGAGATGGCTGTGGGCTGTGAATGGGTGAGGTCTCTGTCTGCGCTGGCAGGGGGCTGCAGCAGGTGGGTCCTGGTGGGACCGGTGACAGCGCTGGGTCAGGCAGAACCCGCAGAGCAGGCTGGCAGCGTGGGGAAGATGTGCACTTCCTGACCACTCTGGCCCAGCACTGCCTGGCACAGGGGCTCTTGGGGATGGGGCTGAGCCCAGCAGCGTGGCCATACTGCCCACCCATAGCCTGCCCCCTCACCGTCCCTCTCTTGGCCCCACACCATGCTGGGAGCTCTGTCAATCATTGATCTGGTGGCTGGACCTGTTCTGAAGATCATGCCTGGGACAGTAAGCACAGAAGGGCCATGCACCGAGCACATCAGGGCTGCGCTTGACAGAGGCCAACCCCAGTGCTCTGCTGGGAGCTGTGCTTGGAACACAGTGACATGGAGAGGGGCTGAGCAGGAGCAGTGGATGGTGTGGAAACCCATCCCTGTGCTCATGATATGGGTGAAAGAGTCGCCAAACCCACTTCTTGTGGTGGTCGGCGGCTGGCAGGGGCATTGTGCACTGGAGGCTGTCATGCTCAGGGTGCTGCCCTGCAGCCCCAGCACCTTCCTAGGGAAGGGTGGCTGCTGTGGGTGGTGAGCTCCATCCCAGACTGGTGGGCCAGGAGCAGAGACACATCTCCAGGGCAGCTTGGGGTAGATGTGGTCAGCTCAGGCACTGCTCGGGCAGGTAATGCCTGAAAAAAAAGGAAAAATCCTTGCAAGTCTGCCATAGCTGAGTTCTGCATTGGCAGCATGGGTATGGGGCTGGCCTTGGGGACAGGACCCGCATCCACACTGCTGCCTGTGCCTGGCAGGAAAGAACCCCACTGACGAGTACCTGGAGGGCATGATGAGCGAAGCACCGGGGCCGATCAACTTCACCATGTTCCTCACCATGTTTGGGGAGAAGCTGAATGGCACCGACCCGGAGGACGTCATCCGCAATGCCTTTGCCTGCTTCGATGAGGAGGCGACAGGTACGAGCCAAGCCCTGGGGAGCACCTGCGGGCAGCTCTGAGGCAGCGCGGGCCGTGGGCAGGGCTGGGAGCGGGTCAGCGGGGATGTCCCCACTCACACTGCTCTCACACACTGATGCTATCCCTGCCATCCCCACAGGGTTTATTCATGAGGACCATCTGCGTGAACTGCTGACCACCATGGGGGACAGGTTCACTGACGAGGAAGTGGACGAGATGTACCGGGAGGCGCCCATTGATAAGAAGGGCAACTTCAACTATGTGGAGTTCACCCGCATTCTGAAGCATGGAGCCAAGGACAAGGACGATTAGAGCCAAGAGCTGCCCCTTGCCTCCTGCACGTGCTACCTGCACCCCTGCCCCTCGCTGCCCAGTCCCACCGCAGGCTCCCCCTGGCCGGGACGGCACCCTGCTCCATGCTGGAGCTGCCATCATGTGCCTGCCTGTCCTCTCCCATTGCCCCAGGACCCTGGCCAGGCTCCCCCCCACCACACTGCTGCTCACCCTCGCTCAGCAGGAGAGTCCGAACAGGGGCAGGCAGCCCAGGGAGCGCTGGCTGGGGGATTCCGGCTGGCTCAAAGCAGTGCAATCCCTCTCCCAGAGGACCTAACACAGAAAGAAGCTGTCCCCTTTCCTCCCACACTCCCTTCCTTTAGGAAAGAAAAAAAAAGAACACCGTTTCCTCTTCTTTGGCTGTTTTATGGCTTTAGAGCCTGTGATCTGAGGGATTCAGAAAGCTGAAGCAGCCTGTAAAGTCTGATGGGTGTGACACGGCGGTGTGCTCTGTGCTCCCTCCCTGCCCGGTGTGGCCCTGGGTGTGGGGTTTGGTTTTGGGGTTAAGGCCGCTTGTGCCCCAGCTCCCACACCGCATCCCCCCTGCCTTGCTGCCCTGCCACAGCTCCTCCTCCCAAGAGCAGTTTGGGAGTTTTGAAGCCAAATAATTCCTGACCCATCTGCAAAATTAGCTTAAGAGCCATTTACTGCCTTTGCTGATGAGAGCTGTGATTCAGGGTGGGCAGAGGGATGGGTGCGGGGAGGCGTTTGGATGCAGCACGGCATGCGTGGTACGGGCTGCGGGTGTGTGCCGGCAGAGGATGCGGCCCCCGCTGACAGCGGTGGGGCTGCGGGCATTTAAAGAACCTCGCAGTCCTGCGCTCGCGGGGAGGTCTCAGCTCACTGCCAGCCCGTCTTCATCAGCCCTTCCCCAACTCCTCGGGCTGCTCGTCCCCGGCTCCGGGGCCGACTGCCCCTCCCGCAGAGCTGCAGCGGCGGGGCCGTGCCCTGCGGAGCCCCACGGGACTGCGGGCAGCGCGACGTGCGGCTGCGAGCGCGGATGGGTGCGCGGGGAGCGCGGCTCGGGAGGAATGTGCGCTGCAGGTGTGTCACACGGCGCTGCACGAGGGGACGGGCGGCCCCCGGGGGGGCGGAGCTCAGCTGCTGTCGAAATACGGAAAAAAAGAAGAAGAAAAAGCAACAACCACATGCTAGGAATTAGGAGGGAAAAAAGGGATTAGGAGAGAGCAGTATGGCCATCGCCTCGGGCCCCGTGTCGCCCACACCCTGAACACAAAGCAGACCCGGCCGCGCTGCGAGGGTTCGGAGAAGGGCACCTGGGAGTCCGACAGCAAAGAAAAGGATTTGCTATAGCAGCTTGATTTAAACTGGGCGAAAAAGGAGCTAAGGGCACACGTGCAGAGGGGCTGCGGGTTACACGGAGCCGAATAGCATCTCCTGGGACCAGATCGGATCCTTCCAGCTTTTCCCTTTAAACCGCACCTCCTCCAGAGCCGCCCCGCAGCCGCCGGCCGGGTTTCCAGCGGCACCCGCAGCGCTCAGCGCCGGCGGTGGGGCTGCTCCCTAGCTGTGCTCCCAAAGCCATCTTGTCCCCTTTGGGCAAAGCTGCTTCATCTGCAGTGGGTGAAGAAGTATCAGCAAACCCGCGAGCTATTTTCTTGTGAAAGGTTCCCAGGTTTTACTCCTAAAAAAACCCAAACAACAACCAAAATAAAACAAAAACCAAAACTCCCCAAACAGTTCTTTCAGAGGTGTGCTGTTCCAGCCCCCAAAACAAAACTAGGCGTAATGTCAGCAGTGTTTGCTTGAGGCAGGGACACTGAGTCAAGAACCTTTTGCGGTCAACCTGAAGCAGCTGCTTTCTCCTCTCCTTGCCGGGCCACACCGCCTCCAGCTTCCTCGCTCATCAGAGGATTTCGATCATTCCTGAGGAGCACAGCACCTCTGCCGCTCAGTTCGTGTCCACCAATCCCCAGACCAGCGGCTTTGCTCAGATTTCGGCTCGCCAGCGGCCGCAGCCCGCGTCTCTCGGAGCTGTGCTCTCTGCCCGCAGCCGAGGCAGCGCTGGCTCTTGGCAGCCTCCCCAGGGAGGCTTTTCCCAGGCCCCGACCCCCCGCGCAGCGCTGCCGGAGGCTTCACGCCTCCCCCCCCCCCCCCCCCCCCCCCCCCCCCCCCCCCCCCCCCCCCCCCCCCCCCGAGCCCCGTGTTCCGCCCGCAGCTTCTGCTCCGGTGGGGGCACGGCTCGGGCAGGCAGCGCCCCGCAGGGCCCCCCCAGGAACCCCTTTCTTGCATCAAAAAAATACAAATTCAACAGCGAGAGGCGGCGAAAGAAGGAGGGAGCAGCGCCCGCGCGGAGTCGGCAGCCCCGCGGCCCCATCCGTTCGCAGCATCCCCCTCCGGCCCTGCCCGCCCGATTGTTTTCCAAATATCCGAAGTTTAATGGCATTATCATGTCAATGGGCCCAGAGCGGTGGGGGCTCTGCCCGGGCCGCGGGGATGTTCCTGGCCGTCCCGGCCCCGGGGAACGGGGGTTGGGCCCCTCCGGGAGCCCCCGGGCCGAGGCCGGCGGCGGGGCGGTACGCTGAGCGATTCGGGGCTGCGGGTTCACGGTGGACATCGCAGACTTAGCGGCAGCGAAACAGCGAAACAGACGCTCGAAGCACTTCTCATTTGACCGCCGCGGAACGCCGAGGGGCGGCTGTGAGCCGGGGCTCGCGGTGGGGCCGCCCCGCGGAGCCGCGTGCAGGAGCGGTGTGCGGACCTCGCGAGGTCGCGCCGGGCTCTGGGGGGCGGCCCCACGGCCACGCGTGATGCGGCCGCCGGTACAGGGAAGGGGCGCGCGGTGACGGCGGGCGGAGGGGGGGGATCACGCGCGTCCCCCGAGCGAGTTTCCCACTTCGCTCTCCCGCTCGGAACGCCGCCCCCCCCTCCCCGGCACGGGAGCGCCGCGGCGCCGTTTCCGATTTCCCACTGCGTGAGCTAAAAACGTCCGAACACAGCGCGGACGGTGCCGGGGCGGCCCGAGGGGCTGCCCCCTTCAGCCGCTCTGTCCCTGGGGCTCCGCTCCCCGCCGCGCGCTCTCCCGCCCCAGGTCCCCTCCGGACGGCTCCGCTGTGCCCGGGCCGCGGGAGGGGGGATACGAGGGCGCGCGGCGGGGGCCGGTGGTCGCCCCGCGCCGACCACGGGAGAAGACGGCCCCGGCCCCGGCCCCGCCCCCGCCGCCGCCGTCCGCAACTCTGCCGCGCCGCCGCGGGGCCGCGGCGGTGACAGCCGGGGGCGGGCGGGCGGGCCGGGGGCGGGGGGCCCGGCCCAAGTTCCTGCCTCCTTGGGAACAAAGGGAACTCTGTCTCGGCATCTGTCACCGCCGCGGCCCGCAAACTTTTCGAGGCGCCTCGGCCCCTCGCCGCCGGCCCCGCCGCTGCGGGGGGGTCCCTCCCGCACCCCGACCACGGCCCCGGCGCGGCGGCGGCGCGACCCCGGCGCTGCCCATGCAAGGGCCCAGGCGGCGGCGGCGGCGGCCCGGGGGTAAGAGCGCAGCCGGAGCGGCGCAAAACATGGAGTCCCGCGCGGGCTGCGTGCGCGACGGTGCGGGGCGGTGCGCGGCGGCGGTGCGGTGCTGCGCGGCTCGGCGGGGCGGTGCGGGGCGGGGCGGTGCGGGGCCCGCAGCGCGGCCTCGCTCCCTTTGTGCGGCCGGGCCAGGAGCCGCCCCCCTCGGGCGGCGTGAAAAGTTTGTGCGAGTCCCGGGCCGGTGCGCTTGGTGGGTTTTGTTCGTGCTCGGCGCTGTTTGTCTCTTTGGGGTTTAGTTCGGGGGAGTTGTTCGGCGGCCGGGGCTGGCTTTATCGATTTTTATTTCTTTTTGCGGAGGAAGGGGGGGTGGGGGTGGGGGGTCGAGTTTGGGTCTCTGTTGGCTCTCCGCGCGGTTTCGGGTTTCCGTCCTTCTTCCCGAGCTCCAACAGCGGGGCGGGCCTCCGCCGCCCGCTTTGTGCCTGCCGGGGCCCGGTACCTGTTGCGGGCGGCGCCGCATCTCGGCCCCTCCCGGCGCGTTCCCCGCTGACAGCGGTGGGGTCCCGCCGCCCCCCGGAGCCGGCCGCGTAACAATGCCGCCGGGGCCGCGGCCCGACCTCCTCCTTGCGCTCGCCTCCTCCGCCCGCCGCGGGGAGCCGGGCCCGGCCCGGAGCGCCCGCAGCTCCGCGGGCCGTGTGCGCTCGGACGGGCGGAGCGCGGCGGGCGGGGCCCCGTCTCTGCCGGTGCTCTCCCCGACGCCCGCGGTGCCATTCCCTCCCACCAGGCTCGAAGCAGGACCGCGCCGCGGGCAGCCCCGCCATGTCGGATAGCGACCTCGGAGAGGACGACGGCGCCGCAGCTCTGGACCCATCGCAGTCAAATAAGAGGAAGAGAAGGGGCAACCTGCCCAAGGAGTCTGTGCGGATCCTGCGGGAGTGGCTGTATGAGCACCGCTTCAACGCGTACCCCTCGGAGCAGGAGAAGCTCAGCCTCTCGGGGCAGACCAGCCTCTCCGTGCTGCAGGTACAGGCCCCCGTGCAGCCCCAGCCCAAGGGGGCACAGCACCGCGGGGCAGCCCTCCCTGGGAGCTCCTGGAGCAGGGGCTGATGGTGCACTCGGATGGCGCCATGCAAAGTGGTGTCCCTCTGTCAGTTCAAAGCCTGTGGGTACTTGGGGTTTCCTCACATTCCCGGGGTACCCCTGGGCCACCCCTGGGCCACCCCCGGGGCGCTGGCAGCCATCCCAGGAGGATGTTGTGCCAGGGGCCCTGGGCAGCACTGGGAGCTCGCCCCCTGGCCCAGCAGCAGCAGGACAGCCTGGCCCGGCGCTCCTCTCCCCTGCTCCTCACCCTGCTGCTGGCCCAGGCACCGCTGCGTGGGCCGTGGCACTGTCTGGTTTCCCACTTTTGAACTGATGAGGCAGACTTTATTTTCCCTTTTCCTTATCAGTTTGAACACTGGCAGAGCAGCAGGCCCGTGTCCAGCAGCCTGGGGGGAGCCCGGGGCTGGGGCTGGCTGTGGGCTTTGGGCTGCTTCAGCCTGGGCCTGTCCCTGGGGCACTGGGCTTGCCCAGCCGGGAGCTGTTCGGAGATGCCAGCAGGGCTGTTGGGGGTTCCTTTCTCTGAAGCACCAGGGGGGCCAGGCCCAGGGCCGTCACTGGGTTTCCCCTCACTCTGAGGTGACCCAGGGGCATGGCTGCAGCCAGGCTGGGCTGTGAGGCATTCTCCCCAGGAGTCAGGGCAATGGGGCTGAGCCGGGCCCTGCACTCCCAGCTTCCATTTGCACGTGCACTGGCCCCAGCTTTGCAGGGCACTGGCAGCTGTGTGGCCGTGTGTCCTCTGGGGGGGTCAGTGAGCTCCTGTCAAGGTCCTGCAGCCGCGAGTCCTCCTGCCCTCATGGTGTGCTCCCCAGGAGTGTGGAGGTGCTGCTCTTGTGGAGGTGGTGTTTAAAAAGAGGAAAAAAAACAAAAATCAGCTCAGAGGCATGAAAGCAGAGGAGCTGGGGCCTGTGCAGCCCCTGTGCAGCTGAGTGCTGGAGTGTGGCTGGAGCAGCCCTGGGGCCGTGTGCCGGTCTGTGGCTAGGCTGTGTGCCGGGCCTTGTGCCACATGCTGGGCTGCAGCCCGCTGGCAGCGGCTCTGTGCCATGGGGCTGCAGGAGCACGTCGGGGGCTGCTGCCTACAGCTTGTGAGGGGAGAGGACTTGCGAGGAATTAAGGGGTGAGACTCGTGGATTGGAGAGTGTTAAATGTCAGATATTGTCTGAAAGACAACAAAAGGACAACTGAGGTCTTGCTGTGATCGAAGCTGTGGTAAGTTCTCTCTCCCCAAGGAAATATTTTACAGAGCTGTTGATTTGGGAAAGATTCATCATTTTTTTGGCCTGATTTATTCTCTTCTAATTGTTTTCTAGGAAGTAGGCATTTTTTTTTAATGCAACTTTTTATATGAAGACATTGAAACAATGCATGGCAGAAACTGAATACATGGCTGCTGTGCTTCCAGAAGGGCTTCCCGAGGTGCAGCTGTGGAGCTCTGCCCCATTGCCCTGCAGATTTTGGGAAGTGCCTTCAAAGCTTGCTGCAGCCTCACTAGCTGGCGGCAGGCATGGGACCAGCTAGCGTGCTGCTGAATACCCCACTGCCCGCTGGGGGCTGAGGCTGCAGCTTTGCAGGTTGGAGAGTTGGTACTGGAGATGCTCTGCCTGCCTGCATGCTGCAGCACTCTACTGAGCTGGGCAGCGCTGCTCATGGCGCCGGGATGGAGGTGCTGGGAGGAAGGGGCTGCCCAGGCTGGCAGCGTGGGGCAGGAAGCAGCCAGCACTGGGGTTTCTGTGTGTAGCCCCTATCCGGGCGGCTTTGCTCCTCCGACCCCGGGGAAGGGAGATGCAGGGTGGGGGGAGCCCTGCGGTAGCTGGGGGGGCATGGAGCCTCTCACTGACAGCACTGTGCCCCTTTCTCCTCCCAGATCTGCAACTGGTTCATCAACGCCCGGCGGCGGCTGCTCCCTGACATGCTGCGCAAGGACGGGAAGGACCCCAACCAGTTCACCATCTCTCGCAGAGGGGGCAAAGCCGGCGACGTGACCCTGCCACGAGGGGCTGCTGCTGGCTCCGGAGTGCTGGTGGTTCCTCCCGTGACGGCAGCGGGGGCTGCCAAGGTGCTGCCAATGTCCATGTGCCCGCAGGTACTGTGCCACCCTGCCCAGGCGCTGGGCGGCAACCTGACGGTGCTGGGTGCCCGCAGCCCTGAGCGGGAGAAGCAGCCTGCCCTGCAGCGAGTGGAGCCAGACCCTCACCCCAAAGCGCCGCTGGGTGCTGCTGGCAGCACTGTGGCCCTGCTGGCGCGGGCCGAGGCCGCCAGCCCCACCAGCGGACTCTTCAACACACCACCCCCCACGCCCCCCGAGCTCTTCGGTGACGACTTCAGCAGCTTCCAGCTGCTGGTGGAGGTGGCACTGCAGAAGGCGGCGGAGCTGGAATCGCAGCGGCAGGGCGGGCAGCTGCCCCTCTCACCTCAGACTGAGCCCCCAGGCGCCTCCATCACCAAATAGCCCTCGGGCCAGGTCCTGCAGGGTGCCCTTCCCTGAGGGTGCCCAACCTCTGGCTTCGTGCCACCCATGGGGCCCCTTTTCTCTGGCCTCTGGAGCCTGTGACCACCTGCATCCCCACACAGCTCATCTCAGAAGCAGACCTGTGCATCCCCCTACTTCTGCTGGCCAAGATGGAGAGGAAGGGTTGTTCCACCCCATCCTGGGGAGATGCCTGCCACCACGGAGCTCCCACTGGGGACGGGGCACTGGGCAGGCAGGACCAGACTTCTGCGACTGAGAGACCTCTCCTTGCTGTGACCAATGGTCGCTGTGTGAAGCCACGGAACTCACTCAGAAAACCTGCTGACTTCTTTTTCCTGGAAACAAGGGTCCAGCCAACACCACTTCTTCAGGGAGGGGAAGAGAGAATATATTTTAAGTTTGTGTCTGTTTTAAGGATTGTGGATGAAAATCTTTTTTTTCTCCCAAATGCCTCTGATCTTTTTTTGTACCTTTCTGCTCTTTTTGTGGAGGGCTGTAGTGGTGCCTTGTGCCGTCCAGGAGCCATGCCCTGCCTGGAGAAGGGAGGGGGACAGGCAAACTGGAAACTTGAAGCCCGTGGCAAATGCAGGACCCTCGTCTTCTGCCTTAGGGTGTGACAGATGCTGCCAGTAGAAATCTTGATGGTGCTGTTTAGCAGTTGTTTTTTTTTTAATTTTTGTTGTTGCTGAAACCTTTTCCCTTTAATTGTGATTTATTATGGTTTTTTTTTTTTAATTTTAAATTTCTTCAACAAACATTTTCTGTGACTTCCCTGTGTTTCTCTCATGTTCCTGCTGATGATGTGCACACTGTCCTGGAGCAGAGAGCACGCTGCAGAGCCTGAGGAGCACCAACTGCAGGCTGCTGCCGGGAGTGGATGCAAAGCTGAGACTGTGAAACTTTTGTATCCAAGGTTTTTGTTTTTAATTTTTATTACTTTTTCAAATAACATTTGGAAAGAAGCGCGTTGTGAGCATGGGCAGCCCGTGCATTCTTCTGCAGGTGCACTGCTTGCAACCTGCACACCGCTGGAAAGCAGCCAGACACTGGTGAGATGCCTTGCGGGGGCTGAGTCCTGCTGCTCCCCTCTGTCCCCCCCAGCCCTCCAGCAGCACAGCGGGTGGTGCTGGTGACCTCCAGCGTCAGCTGGTGCCTGGGGGAGCCGTGGTGTGGCAGAGCTTGCTGGCGCTGGGGCTGTTTTGGGCCACAGGCAGCTCCTGGCATTGCTCGCTGTGCTGGAGTGAGAGCCTGGGCACTGCAGGGGTCCTGGGACTGAGCTATTGCTGTTTCACTGTAAATTGAAGTTAAATAGTGATACGTACACACCTATGTTATCTATCCTGAAAAACACTAATCCTAGGTTATTAGCCTGATGTTAAGTTGCATGACTAGAGATAATGTCCACAGGACCTGGTGCTCTGCAGCAGATGGAGCCTGGGGAGAGCACTGACTCGGGGGGCTGTTTTTTTCCCCTTTCCTTGGTTAGAGGAAAGGTGACAGGGTAGGAAAGAGAGCTCCCAAGTGCTGGGGGACTGGGGATGGTTTGCCAGGGATGCATTGCATTGGCTGAGTGCCCCTCTGCAGTGGGGGGCTGAGCGCCAGTGGTTCCCAGCCCGGCAGGGACACCAGCGCAGTGCTGCGGGGCTGATGCTCACCATAAAGTTACAAGCACCACCTTGCTCAGTTCCCTGGGCTTTGGTCTATGTCCAGCTTTTGCCCTGTCCCTCCTTTCTGGGGAATGCCCTGAACTTTAGGACTGCCTTTCTTATTTGTAGGTAGCCCTTCTCCCCAGTGCTGTCCCCGTTGGCAGGGAGAGGCTTTTCCCTCAACTCCCCTTATTTTTGCCTCAGTCAAACCAAAGTGGGGATGAGCAGTGCTGCTCCACTGGGGGCAGGACCACTGCGGCTGTGCCCATGAGGTGGATTGGTATTGATGGAACAGTGTTGCTGCCGTGGGGATGGACCAGAAAGAATTTGGGGGGTGGGGGAGGGAGGGGTGGGATTTTTGGAATTAAAGTTTGGAGCAGAAAACTACTGTAAATATCTTTGTTTGCTCTTCTGTTGTCAAATAAAAGGTTGTTTTTTTTTTTTTTTAATTTCTTTTTTAAATATGAGATCTGAGCCAAGCTGTGTTGTGTCATTCTTGCTCCTCCCTCACCTCATTACCCAATGCACTGATGCACCACGGTGCCAGCCCCTGGCTCCTGACACTCAGCCAAAGCAGCTTAAGAGGTCTAAGGACCACTGCTGGGTGAGGGAAAAAAGGGGCCTGTGCCTGGCACTGGCCTGCACCTACTCCAGTTGGTCTGGCGGCCACTACCTGCTTGCTGCCACAGCACTGAGCCCTGATGTCTGCAAGCACAAAGCCCCCTCCTCCGCCTTGCCTGGATCTGGAATGGGGGACAGCAACACTGTTAGACCTTTACTGAAGGGGAAAGAAACGATAAAAAGTCCATGTCTTGACTGCATGTGAAGTTTTGCAGGCAAGGAACCCTGCCTGATGCTCAGGTGACATGCAGAGCTGACCCCAGAGCAGCAGCCACAGCCTTGCTCCTCCATGGGCATTTGTGACACAACCCCAAAGGCAGCAGCAGCACTGGAACTACTGCCCCAGGCACCACGGGAGGGCTGGGTGCTGAGCAGGGTTTCCCAGCCTGGGGCAGATGCTGGCAGTGTTCACAGCGGTACTCCATCTGCTGATGGCTTTGAATGTGTACACCCTGCACCGCAGTCCTGATGGTTCCTGCTGCCCTATCCCATGCCTCAGGCCCTGGGCAGGGGCCATGGAAGGATGTGGGCCCCTAGTCCCTCTGCACAGCCTCACTTCTGCAGCTCCATGGATGTTCTTTGGCAACTCTGGGGAAAGGAACAGCAACAAGCGACCCCACCTCGTGCCTTCTGCTGCTGATTTCTGTTCTTGGTAATGGGTGCAGGCTGGGGTACCTGGGTGGCAGGGGGGGAGTGGAGGACTGAGCTAGCACACAGCCAGGGCCACCAGCCCAGACTGGGGAAGACTGCACAGCAGTGAGGACTGTGGCAGGTTAAAACGCAGCTGATGCCCTCCCATCCAGCTCTGTCTGCCCCTCCAGCAGCCCCAGGGGGCACTTCAGGCTCCTCGAGCACCAGGCTGGGCTCTGGGCACCCCCCGCAGCTTGGGCAGGCTTTGGGCAGAGCCTCAGGGACCTGTTCAGCCCTGCAGAGATGAAGTCACCAGACTCCAGCAGGGCTCGGGCTCCTCAGTACCTTCCCTGTAAGGAGGTGATGGGAAGGCAGAAGAGGCTGGGCATCAGTGGCTGCTACCTGCCCCCGAGCATGGCTGGAGGGCTTGGCCCTGCTCTGCTGCTGCCAGTCACCTACTACTATGCATGAAGAGGAGGGCAAGAAGCTATGAAAGTGAGCAGCAGAGATAGCAGCAGCCCTCACCTTTGTCCTGCAAGGAAAGAAGTGCGGATTTGTGCTCCTTGGAGGCATCCTACCTCCTGGCCCCAGCCATGCTCTGTTCTCCATCTAGCTCAGAAAGCCCCGTTAACGTGATGTTTTCACCCTACACGTGACGCCACCACTGCCCTGAGAAGGTACACGTGGCGGGGAGGCCTGGGCCAGGCTCCTAGGCGAATGGAGCCCACATCACTGGGGCAGGGGGGCAGAGCAAGGTGTCACACATCCTCCTCCACAGCAGCACAATCAGAGGGTAAAATTACAGGTGGTATCATCATCTCAGTGGCACTGCAAATAGCCCCATTGCTGCTGCACTGCTCTTACTGCCTTGCTTGGAACAATGCCAGGAGGTCTGCCCCAGCACTGCCTCGGTGCTCCCCTTGCAAGGAGGCTGCGCACTGCTCACAGTGTCAGAGCTCCGCAGGGTGCTTAGTATGCTCGACTTCAGGAAAGGGCACTGCGCTGGTGTCAGGGGAATCCCCCAGACATCCCAGCTGACATGTACGTTATTTACCGGAAAACTGGCATCATGGAGTAAACAGCTGTTTCCAAGTAAGTTTGTCCAAAGCACAGCTGATACAAGGGCAACTCTCATTTTAAAGCAAGAGCCGTGGAGACGCCTGCTGTACCACGAGGCAGGGAAAGAAACCGAACGCGCCGCATGGACGTGGGCACAGCGAGTCCGCCCCGTGGTGCAGTGCTACAGGAGCCCTCGGCCAGGCAGCACGCACCGCTCGGTCAGACACGGGGCGGCGGCTGAGCGGGAGTCCGCTAGGCAGCACCTGGTCGGGGGCTGGGGAAGGCGGCTGTGGGAAGAGGCTGAGGCCCCGTTGCGGGGGGACACACCACCACCCACGCCCCACGCGCCTGGCCCCCAGTACCCCGCTCTCCAGGCGCCCCGGAGAAGCACCAACACCATCCGCGGCGTTCAGAGCCACCCGGCCCGAAGCAGCTACCGCCCCCGGCGAAGACCGCCCACAGGCACAGGGAGGAGCACAGACGGGTACCCCGCCCTCAGCTGGCGGCGGAAGTCCCGCCTTTCCCAGCGGCCTCAGCGGCCATTTTACCGGAAGTTCCTCCCCGGTTTCTTTCATGCTTTCTATTGTGATTGGCTGGCGGGACCAGCGGCCCCTCATCAGATTTCCCGGAAGTACATGGAGCACAGAAATCCCTCCGCCTCATATACGGGGGCAGCCATTTTGTTTTGGCCGCCATTTTATGGTGGGAGCAGCCATTTTGTTAAACGTCATACTACTCTGTGATTGGCCGGCGGGCATTTCTTCACATCCCGCACCGACGTATTCTGAGGCAGCCCTGCGATTGGCCGCGGTCCTCCTTCGCACCAGGAAGCGCTCAGATACAGGAATGAATGCATGGACAGACAGTACCTACAGATAAATAAATAGTTGTACAAAGGCACGTACAGATATGTATATATGTTTTATTTATATATATTTCTATATATATGTATATAGTCTTGCATATATATGCATTTATCGAGCTGTAGAAATTAAACGTAGAGTTCTCTGGCCCCGGGACGGAGTGCAGCGGGAAGGACGCGACCGGCCGACGTGCTTCGGGGTGAGCCCAGGGGCGGCCCTGCCAGCCCACAGCAGCGCAGTGGCCCCATGGCTGCACAGCTGCCAGTGCCACTGCCGCGGACCCGCCCGCCCCGTGCGCAAGGGCGCCTCTCAGCGGTGTGGGCCTGGAGGCAGAGTGCCAGCTGTGGGCCCGCTCCTCTCTGGGGCAGGACACAGGAGTCTGTGCCCGGGCCGGGCAGGCCTAGGGCATGCGTCCCCGCTGAGGGGCAGAGAAAGAAAGGCCGTCCCCGTCATAGGCAGGCAAAGAGCGTTCTCAGCATGGTGCTGTTGCACACCCACCCTGAGCTGCAGCATTCCAGGCCAGAGCCGCCCCCCACAGCAGCAGCGTCAGATCTCTTGAGAAGCATTACATATATATAAATGCCCCTTCCCCTCCTTGGTCTTCACAGTTTCAGTGCTAGAGATCTCGAAAAATGCAGAAGCTTCCCAGCCTACTCCAAAAACCCCATGGTGTAATCACCAAGTCAGTATCCCTACACACACAGTTGAATTTAAGTTACATTACAGCCAAACTTCGATGGAAATCTAATTCTGCTGTATGACTATTAAGGCATCTCCACGAGTGCACACATACACGCTACTGGTCAGTACAGAATGTTGAGTCAGACAGCATTTAAGGTTTCGCTTTTATTTATTTTTTTGCCTTCTGGATCACCGACACCCTCACTGAAACTTCTTTGGGATTCCACCCCCACCCCCATGAAAGTAGTAGACCATCTCCCAACTCATTCAAGCAAGTGAACGACGACAAAAAAAAAGCCCCTGCAAAATCACTCAGAATGGGACCAAATGCTTATTTTGAGGGGGGTGGCAAAGAATTAGGTGGTGGCAGCTCTGGCTTCAAGAAGCCAAACTGAAAAGGAGGCCTACAACAGGGAAAATGGGCTAAAAAATACTTAGCAATCCTTTCTCTACCCAGAGAGCAGGGAGATAAGGAAAAAATAGTCATCTGATTACACACAGGGTATATATTTTTACACACACTTTTACACACATCTAGATATAGTACATGTAAAAATATATGCTATACATATGCCCATCCTCACAAAGGTGCTTTTAATACACCATCTGCACTGTATGGGCATGTTGTATACGTGTGTATGAATTAAATGTACAGGTACTACTAAGTGTATATGTGCATATGTACACATACATACAGGCAGGCAGCCTACCCTTAGCCACCCCTGCCTTCCTCTTTGTACAAAACCTGGTCCTCCCCCCCGAAACACCAGCACACACACCCAGCCCTCCCCTGCCCCAGCCCACTTTGAAACAGGTCCCTCAGTGTTTAGCAGCTTCTTTCTCAACAAGCAACTCAGAGGAAATAATCTTCAGGGTGGAGAGGGCAGAGAAATAAAACTCAAAGTGAAGCATGGATGGATCATGTCCGTAGTTTCTCTGTGGTCCTTCCGCTCCCCTCCTGTGCCTGGGGGAGGGCACTGCCAGCCAAGCACCATCCCTGCCCCCTTTGCCAGCTTATTGCACGTTTGCTTTCGGGCTGCATTTCAGCAACTCTGCATTACATTCCACAGATCCTATCATCCTCTCACTTCATTAAAACAGGAATACAAACCCAAGGCCCTGTCCCTGCCCACCCATCCTCCCCCCACCCCATTATCCCCATCAAAAGGAGAACAAAAAAGAAAACCAAGAAAGGCTGCTTGCTAGCAGAGTGCAACAGTAGTACACACTGAATAGGTGTTCTCTTCAGGAGCTCTGTGGAAGAGAGGTTATTTCTAACACAGTAAACAAAGCCATGCAGAGGGTGGAAGAAAGGGAGCAGAAGGGGGGAAAATAAAGGATGAGGAGGAAGAACAGAACTAAGGAGGAAGAACACAGCATGGCAAGTGCTCAAGGCTTCATGTTTTGTTGTCCTCTTCTTGTAAACAAGCTAATAATTCTCATTAGATAGAACAAGTAAAAAGATTGAAGTTCCAAGTTGAGGGGCTGGAGGTTCCAGGAGTCTGTTCAGTCCATTCAGCAACACCACAGCCAGTGAGAAAACGAGGGTTTTTTTTTTTTCTCTTTATGTTTAAAATCTTCATTACTTAAAGCTGAGAGAAAAAGCCAACTCAGGAGCCCTTTTCAAGGATGGCTCATTGTCTCTAGACTGAATTAATCACACTAGTTTAGAGAGAACCTTTTTTCTTTCCTTTTTAATGACTTATAAAAACCACGCGGTTCCTTCCTCTGCCCCTTTACTCAAAGGCGTGTCTGTGCCTCAGGGACGTAGATCTCGATGCTGTCTGCACTCTCCGTGGCCGAGTTCTGCCGGACAGAGGCAGCACGCTTGGCTGCCATGAGACGCTTTCGAGCTTCCTGGCGCTGCTTGTCTGAATCAGAGGCTTTGTCCCGGTTCAGTTGGGATTTGGACTTTGCTGGCTTCTTTGGCACTGGAGGGGGTGGTTTCTTCTCTTCCTTTAGGGAGACAGTAAGGAAAAACCCAAACATAAAATAAAAATGCACATACAGAAGTTTGCTCTCTGCTATGGTGGGGACTCTCAAGGCCTGAGGAACTAAGAAACAAGGTTATGAGTGGCAAGTGCAAGAGACAGGAACAGTTCCTGAGCAAGACTCTCATCATAAAAGAAGCTCTCTACTTCTTAAAAAGAAGGACCATTTTGCATTTCATGGTACAGACTGGGTTTTTTTTTCTGGCTGTATCTGTGGCCCAGCCGTAAGTCAGAGCACAGAAGACAGCACAAAGACTGAACATCATCTGAAACTGCAAAATCGTAATATGCTGCACTGCCCATACCCAGGGCATTCTTTCTTCCCCTCATATCTGGTTGGGCAGGGTGGCCCTGAGATGCAGCCTGCCCTGAATTTCCAAAAGGCTCCAGTAGATGCTTTTTATACTACCCAGACACTAGTACTTATGCAGTGCTTATAACACTAGAGGCCTCTGCATCACTGCTTTGAGCACACATCACTCATTTCTCCTCATCTTCCTCTTGTAAAAATTGTTTCCACTATTACCCAAGAGGCTGTGAAAACATGCACAGGGAGGATGGCTGATTGACAATGCAACCTTATTAGTACAAGTGCTAGAACTATTATCACAGGCAGCTAGATTATATGGAGGGATTATACTGCAGAAATAGAAGGTAGTGAACATCCTAAAGATCTACTTCTGTTTGCAAACAGAAGTAGATGTCATACCTGAAATGTCTGTGAAGCGCTCTCACCACTCTGAACTGCCCCACACTCACCTTTCTCTCCGGTGTCTCTGCCAATTGCCAGCTATTAGCTTTCAGGTGGTACAGCTCATCAAATTTCATGCTGATGTCTTCAATGGACAACTGCAGGAGATCCCAAAACCCAGCTAGGTCCTGGGCTGTGGGTCTGGGATTGGCATTAGGGTTCTACAAGAGAAGGCATAAAAATACATCAGAAAGAATATGCCTTCTTGACAAGTGGAGCTGTCTGCACAGCTTACATTTACTCCTTTCCAATGACTGAAGCTTCAAAAACCCTTAAGAAACTTCAGCCCTAAATGGGCAGAGGCATGAGGCCATCATTTACAGCCAGAAATATTTTTGTAGCAATCAGGAAGAAGAGATCCTGATGGCATTTCTTATACAGGAGACTGAAGAAGGCACTAATGCCTAAAAGGCACTCTGTAGCAGAAAGCAACAGCATCTTTCTCCCCATGGCATCCCTGGTTAAGTCTAGTCCCACAGCAGTAACTTCCAACTGAAGGACTCTGGCATGCGATTCACAACTACAACTCTTTTTTTTTTTTTTTTTTTAAAAGAACATAGATCATAACTTAAGAGAATTGAATAGTAGAAATTGATACAGCACGAAGCAAACCGCAGCTGACAGATGGAAAGCTTGCATGCCAGCGTTTTCACAAGCAAAACTACTTTGCTACACATCCCTGCAAAACAATCTGAAGGTATCAGTACAGATTAGGGGATGACCTGCTGGAAAGAAGCTCTGTGGAGAAGGACCTAGGTGTCTGGTGGCCAGCAGTTTGCCCATGAGCCAACAGCATGCCCCAGTGGCCAAGAAGGCCAATGGTATATTAGGGTGCATTACAAAGAGTGTGGCCAACAGGGTGAGGGAGGTTCATCTTCCCTCTGCCCTGCTGAGGCCACATCTGGAGTTCGGTATTGTTTTGGGTGCCTCAGTCCACAAGAGACAAGGATCTCCTAGAAACACTCCAGCAGAGGGCCACAAAGATGTCTAGGGCCTGGAGCATCTCCTGTATGAGGAAAGGCTGAGAGCCCTGCGACTGTTCAGCCTGGGGAGAAGATGACTGACAGGGGATCTGATCAGTGTGAGGAGCTCACATGGGGCCAGGCTCTTTTTGTGGTGTGCAGCGATAGCAGAAGGGGTAACAGGTGAGAACTGGAACACAGGAAGTTCCATCTGAATGTGAGGAGGAAATTCTCTACAGTGGGGGTGCCCGAGCCCTGGCAGATGCTGTGCAGAGAGGTGCTGGAGTCTCCTTCTCTGGAGATATCCAAACCTGCCTGGATGCTTTCCTGCATGACCTTCTCTGGGGAACCTGCTTTAAAAGTGGGTTGGGACTGGGGAGCTCCAGAGACGCCTTCCAACCCCTCTGAGTCTGTGATTTCTTAGACTTGGTTCTCGGCTCACAGAATCATAGAAGGGCTTGGGCTAGAAGAGACCCTAACAGCCCCAGCCACACCCCTGCTGTGGGCTGGCTGCTCTCCCTCAGCCCAGGCTGCCCAGGGCCCCAGCGATGGCCTTATGCACCACCACGGATGGGGCACCCACACTTTGCTGGGCAGCGGTGCCAGTGTCTCATCACTCTAACTTTTGAAAAAACTTTAAGATGCTAAAGTAAATTTTCCCCCATTAAAAACAGAATTTCTCTAATTCTCAGGCATCTGAACTGATAACATAGGCCTGCATTGTCTCAGGAAAGCACAGGAACAAATCTGACCAGCTCAGCACAAAGTGTCAAAGGAAAGTTTCAGCACAGAACATTGCTGAAAGCCTGGCTGCTGGTGTTGTTGCTGCTCTTCTCTCAGCCATGTTCAGTCAAAGGTCAGCAAGGGAACATCCAGCACTTCACCTCCTTTTTCTTCCTGAGTTTCTCTAAGTTTCTTGCGAGTAAAGGGGAATACACCTCAAGAATTTTGCAAAATCCAAAAGCTTGAGGGGAAAAAGACAAACCCCAAATCCTAGATTCCCACTCATCCTCAAGTTAGCTCAGCAAGGGCAAACCTTTGCATTAATTTGAAGACATCAGATTCAAGCCATGTTTTGCGATTAACCAGAGACAGCTGTGCTGGGACAGTTTTACCATCCACATTTTTATCTACATGCAAAGCATCTTTGGAGAACAATAGGCTTTTCAAACATCCCCCCCTACTTGGCAAAAATCTGTTTCACCTCAAAAAGGCCTTCAGAAGCAACAGAGAGGTGGTTTCCAGGACACACAGCAGAATGGCTACATGACATATCAGACCTACGAGAGACTCTGAAGGTGCCCTTTAGTGTGCCCTAATGGCAGTTGAGGAAAATTTCTCTGTGCCACGTGAGCACCAAAAGGAACTGCAAATACTCATCCCTGAGCAGAGCACAGCTAAGAACTGCCCATTCAGCCACCCACTGCTCACCTGCTATTTGAAAACAGCATGAATCCATCATGGCACAGTGGTCAGGTTGTAGGCTACAGCTGCTCTGGCTTTGCTGTGTACCGCTATCAGTTATTACAGTGTCAGTGTAATAGTGCTCCCGTTGTGCTGCTGAAACAGACGTATTCCCCTCCCAGAAAGAGGCAGAAATAGAACCAGACTCACCAAGTTTTGTTCACAGAGGCCATGGAATTGCTGGAACTTCTGTGACATTAGTAGCTGCGCACTGCCCACTGCACTCAGGACTTTTCCTAAGACTATGGGGGTGGGGAAGAAAAGAAAGAAGGGCTCAGACTATATGACCAACCAGACTGAACAGACTGTAAACACAGCAACAAACTCAGGCATTCCTAGAGCAAGAAACAATCATTAGCAGTTACAGAGATTTGTTAGGAACTAACTACTCTCAGGCAACAAAGCCGCACTGAAACTACAGTCTGTGATTGTCTTCGCTATCCATCATTGCTCCTTCTAGAGCAGGTCAGAAGCAGGCCAACAGACCAAGATCATGGCAACAGAGCTTGTGGAAAGTACTTTGTAGATTGTTTGATGGGCTGAAGACTACTCAAGCACCAGCCAGGTGAGTACATTAGCTGGGACCTGCTCACAGGTCATTGCATGCTCTTCTGCCCATGGACTAAGCAAAAGTGGCAAAGGATAGGAGAACTGTCTCCAATGTCCATTTACCAGAATGGATTAAAATACTGTCAGGCGAGTGTTTTTAATCATGCTTTTAAAATCCAGGGCTTTATGCTGCTCTTAGTGGGCCTCCAAGGAGCCTCTGAGTATAGCAACATTCTTCTGGCTGATAACAGAAAAATACTGAATATGGGCTTTTCTCTTGCAAAGGCAGGGATGAGAGACTCACAGTGCACAGAAATACAGCATGAGCACAGATGGAATGATCTGCTTTCCTCTTCCTAGCCTGCTGCAGCTCTCCGAAATCAGTTCTGAATGTTTATAGATCCGTGCTTGACTGGACAGGCATAAGCAGGGCTTTCTTTAAACCCACCGCATTCTTAGTTAGGGAACCTACTAGGTGACTGCTCTTAAAGTCACAGATCTAATGTCACACCAGTCTGTGCCTCTTCATACCAGGGCACTGCTGCCACAGGCAGAGCAAGAGCAACATGACACTCTGTCCCTCTGAAGTGTGCAGAGCCCTGGCATTGCCTGTCCAGCTCAGCAGCCAGTGCAGCATCGCAGTGCAACATGATTAAAGATCAGTTGCCCCCACCCCCAGCAGCGACAGCAAGCTGTAACTAAGTCTCACCACCATTTCACCTTTCTTGGGTATTAACAGGCCCCAAACAAAGATCGTGCTCCCTGCAGCCTAGTTACCTGGTTCTGTTACTCAGTACACACCTAGGCATGATTACCATTGTAAGCAGCAGAGTTTTTGCCAACTCATTTGAAAATAATGGAACTAGTCCAGCTGTGACTGAGCCCAATAAAATCAAGTGCTCTTGTGTTCCCTGTGTATGTGCCTGTATACTTCGCAGGAATACCATGAGATGTTCCCCAATGAAGAAACCTCCTCTTTGCTATGAAGACAAGCCAGATCACACAGGCTCAGAAGTCACGGTGCCTTCCGTCCCACCACCAAGTAAACTTTCCCTTGTACTCTTAATTAAAACAGATTACCCAGGGAGAAAGCTCTCACAGCCTCTCTGAAAATAACCTAGTCAAGCTTTCAGCTGTTTTGACTTCTCAGTGGATGATGGCAGCTTCTGAAGTCTTCTCAACTGTATTATTTCTTACCCCATTTGCTAAAGCAAGTTGCCTTATCCCTTCCTGTCCTCTCCAAGAGGAAACTGCTCCTTGTGCCATACTCACTGCCAGGTTCCACTGCTACCTGGTGGGCTATCAGCAATTTAACCACAGAAAGCTAATCTAGTACTCTCCTTTAATTCTTTCTCAAAGGATGAGCCACTAGTCTGCTCCAGCATTGTGTCTAGAGGCTGGCAGCACCTACCTTCTTCAGAGAGATTGTTCTCTTTGGTCTCCTGGTCCATCTGGCGGCACCAGCCCTCTAACCGTTCTGTTTCTGCCTGCAGCAGCTTCAGAAACCAGAATCCGTCCCGCCGGCAGGCTCCTGGCTGCGTGGGTTCTGATGGCAAGGCAGATGATGTCTCGAGCCAAGGGTCAGGAGGAGGGAGAGAGGAAGGCTCCAGGGCTGGGTCACTGTTATCTCCATAGGAGAGGTTTCTCTTAATCTGTGAGGGCTTGGCTGGTTGCCTGGTACTAGTATCAACACTAACTGAGTTGTTGTGTTGGGGGTACTCAGCAGCACTTCTCTCAGATGATTTACAGCTAGAGTTATTGGGTTCCTGCGTGTCAGAGTCTGTATCCTGTTTGGAGGACATACTGCGAGAGTGGCTGTTTCTAGAGAGAGATCAAACCCAAACGTATTAAAAAGCAGAACTCAACCTGTCTGGTTGCACACACCAACCATTAAAGACATTTGTTTCTTATGCCTGCAGTTGAGCCTCCCCTTCCCCTTCTCACACACAAACACACTACGTATTCAGACAGACAAAATTGTAAGGTTGCCTGCTTACTGCAATAGGCCAATCAGACGAGAGGACTGATGAATGTTTCCAATTACATCTTGGACTATTTTATTTATTTCAAACTCTCATTGATTTGTCTGTTTGCAGAATAAGTGCTGATTGCAGCAGGTGTGTGCTGCGGAGGAAGAGCTATCCATAGGCCCCCATTCCACACCATTTGCATTAGAACAAAAAAGGGGAGAAGGTGGTCTAAGCAGAAATCGGGAAAGAGCAATTTAAAAGAAAGGAGTAAGAATTATAAAAGCCTGAGTCTTTCACTTACCGCCACTCGTCTTCTACCTGAACCCCGATGGACTGGAATTTGGTGACTGGTGGAGGAGGCTCCTCTGTGACCACTGGCTGAAGGCAGTCAACCTTATTAAACAAAAGAAATACAGACAAAAACAGACACAAGAACTTGCTGCTGGAATTCATGTTAGTACATGGAAGGGGTGCTGCACACACATGGCATGCAGACACCGCGCACCAACTGCAGTTGTGCTAGGAGAGGTGCCAGCCTGCTGCACGGGTTCGCCTCCACTTGAGCATCAGGACTGTACCCCACTGGGCTGCTGCCAGGCACCTGCTCTGAGCACACCTGGCTCTGCCATCTGCTGTTTGCGTGGCACTGGCTGGGGAAGGGCTGCATGTCCCCAGGGGAGCAGCTGCACGTGGTGCCTGACACGGGCAAATGCCACGTGCTTCACAATCCAATTAAGACTGACAGCAAAGCCCAGCTTCCTCTTTTCCAGGGACTGACACCCTCCATAGCCTTGGATAAAAGGCTTTGAAGGTTTCAGGAAGGAAATCCAGGTGGTGGGCAGGTGGCATAGGAACCAGCTTAGGATGGGAAGAGGAATGAAGTCAGCCTCTCAATGCAACTTTTCTTGCTCATGGCCCTTAGCACATGCTTTGCCCCACCAGCCACACAGAGAAGCCTTTGCTGTGCTGTGTACCTAACTGGTCAGCTAATCCCAGTGTAAAGCCATGGAGAACTCGTTCAGCACACACATGGTGACCTGCAAAGCCCAGCTCCTGATCTGGACTTGCCAAAGTGCTCATATTCCCATCTGCAGGTTATAACTTGCAGCAGTAAGCCAGCAGTTTGTGACAGAATTGCTGTTCGCAGGAACCAGCCACCCGTACTCCAGAAATCCATTCACAAGGTGTACGATTGAAGATGATAATATTTGCTGAATAAGGCATAGGTTTATGCTACTCAGTGGATTCTCATTTGCCTATAGAACAAACAACTCATTTCCAGTAGTTTCCACAGAGTTAAATGCTTCCAGCAAGAACAGCAGCAACCAGCACAGGGGAGTGCTCCCATCTGCCTAGAGCTCTGCAAGTCACACTGCAGCAGCCCACACTACACAGATGGCAAGTACAGGGACCCCATCACTCAGAAGAAATTTGTCCCAAGAACCACAAAGGACAAGGAGCAGACTGATGCTAAGGAGCGTGAGCAGAGCACAGGATCAGTGCAGTTTACTAGCACCAGAATGCCTCTTTAGAGAGATCCACTCAGTTAACAGGTTCCCCCCGATTTATGAAATATTTCAATTTTGTATTGAAATAACTTATAGGTCTCAGTTCTGTTACAGAAAGCTTCTGCCCTATCTCCCCCCTGGGAGCATGGAAGTTAGTACAACAAGCTATTCTAAGTGGGTTCAGATGCACACCTGGTCACACAACATGCACATGCTAAACAGATAGGTTAAGGACATTCCTTAGGACACAGAGAAGAACAAACTATTCCATACTTGTATTCCTATAGATGACAACTTTCTTTTGGGGACGTTCTCCACTTTAGGCTCTTCACTTGTCAGGGTCCCTTTGTCGCTTTTCAAAGTTGCATTTTTCTGTGGTAGTTCTGGAGTGTCTCTCGCTGGAGTCACGATACTGCCCCTTGTAACACTGGGTGTCCTGGTACTATCCAAGCTGTCTGAAGAATTGCTTAGTCCCGACTGGCTGGTCACCTCGCTCTTGTGGTCCTGGCTGTCCAGGTAGGTGTCCTGTGCCGATTCAGTGCTGCTCTGCACAGTGACAGAGATGAACGGCTTTGATGTGGTCCGAGGTGGGACAGGAGGTGGGGTCTTTTTATATGCCACTAGGCATGATGAACCTGCAGTGATGGAGGTGGGGAGAATGGAGAATAGAAGAGACAGAGAGAGAGAGAGAGATACAGTAAAAGAAAGAAAAAGCAGGTCAGTCACAACATCCAAGAGGAGCCTCCGACCAGAAGCTGGAGGCAGAAATGCAGAAACAGCCTACAGCCAGCAGCTCATACCAAGTAACCCAAACCAAAGCATAATGGGAAGCAGAAGGCAGAGCCAGAGCTAGCTTGCAAAAGAAGTTAAAAGAAATACCATGATGTGTGAAAGGCTAGTAATGGAGAAGAGGTATAGAGAAGCCTCCCAAGACTGCTACAAGGTTCAGCAGGTGTAAGTCTCCACGTTGGGGGAACTCTTTTTGGCTAAGCCCTATGTTTTAATGTCCTAGTACAGCCAAGTGTCTCAGCTCTTTGTCCCATCAGTTGACAACTTTCAGTATCTGGACCAGGGTGGTGTTTTTTCCTATAAAAATGGAAAGAAGTCATAAAATTTATTAGATGTTGATAGTAAGAATGTAAAAAGCTGCTGTGCATTACAGGAAAATACATCACACCAGATCCAATAGCCTGAGAGAGGTGAGGCTGTGCTGCTCCACATGCCAGTACGGATATGAACACAGCCACTACATACAAATACATTTACACACACAGGCACACAACGTCAAGACACACAGATCAGAAGAGAGCCCCCAAACAAAAGACATCAGCAATGGCCTCATCAAGGTAGGTCCTCCAGCAGCTGGGCCCCCTCTGCCGGCCCACTGGCTGGGTTCTGGATTGCAGTCTCCCCAGAGATGGGGGACACAAGCCAGAGGCTGAGGACCGTCCCCAGCTGCAGTATAGACTGTCACACATGCACAGGGCCCTTGTGCTCTCAGCCCAAGAGCTGCCCTTATAGACCCACTTGCCCTTCTCCCAGCCTGCATCACCTTCTCACTGGCTCAGTGGGGATGACCTTTCCTAGCGATCACACAGTCACTGCCCCTGGACACGAGGACCTTGTGATCTGCAGTCTGGCCCTGCTGCGGTCCACTGCAGCCTCACCCCACAACACTGGGAGCACAGAGCCCTCGCCCAGGTTCATTTTCATATGAACAGTACAGACTGTGCTGGGCAGGGCAGAGCTAGCAAGCAGCCACCTCGCTACATGCACCTGCTCCCTTTTATCCCCCTACCCCTCTTTTCACCTCAGTTTTATTCCTCCCCCAGCCACCCAAACCCTGCCTTTGTCCCATCCTTGGTCTAGCAAGTCCTACACCACCCCAAACCATTCTTCCACTACATCTGAGTACACATGTGGGAAGGGGTGTTCTAGGTGACTGAGCCTCCAAGCTCCTCCTTTTTTCTCCCTAGAAATGTCCCTGCATGCCACCCTGAGCGTCCCCAGGCACACGGCCATACCGCCTGAAGGCAAACTGCACAGCAACATGTTGTGCATCATGGGCTATTTACACACCCCACACCTACCATATTAATGGCTACAAGCTCTATTTCAAAGAAGTGGCTAAAAGAAAGGGGTTATAGAGGAGGAGGAGACCTATGCTCCCAGAAGCGTTTGCGTAGCTAAAGATACTGAGAAGCATTGTAATGGTCCTACTGCTGCAGGAGAACGAAGGAGCCTGAGAGGAGCAAGGCTGCCCATGGCGTGAGCCCACAGAGGAGCTCAGAAAGGTGAGTCAATGCTAGTTCCCTCCCGCCCCAGTGTGTAGACTGAGCAAGGAGCGAGCAGTGACCTGGTGGCAATGAGAGCAGGACCTCTCCTGCTGGCTCGCCCCAGCCCTTACACCCCCTTCTGACACAGGTCCCTCCTGCAGCGGTGAGGGCTATGCAGTTGGGAAGCACACAGACGAAATATCCCTGGGACAAGCTACTCTGTGTGGGGACTGGACTGTTCCTGGTGCTATTCTTTATGGTGACAGAAGCTGCGTTAAAAGAGGAGTGGTCAGCAGAGAGAGGGAGGTGGTGGTCCCCCTCTACTTGGCTCTTGTGAGGCCCCATCTGGAGTACTGTGTCCAAGCCTGGGGCCCCCAGCACAAGAAGGACGTGGAGCTCTTGGAAAGAGCTCAGAGGAGGGCGACCAAGATGATCAGAGGGCTGGAGCACCTCTCCTATGAGGAAAGGTTGAGGGAACCGGGCTGGTTTAGTTTGGAGAAGAGAACGCTCCCTTGAAGGGAGCGTATAAACAGGAGGGGGATCGATTGTTTCTGAGGGTGGATAACGATAGGACAAGGGGGAATGGTTTTAAGCTGAGACAGGGGAGATTTAGGTTGGATATTAGAAGGAAATTTTTCCACACAGAGGGTGGTGATGCACTGGAACAGGTTGCCCAAGGAGGTTGTGGATGCCCCATCCCTGGGGGCATTCAAGGCCAGGCTGGACGTGGCTCTGGGCAGCCTGGTCTAGTGGTTGGCGACCCTGCACACAGCAGGGGGGTTGAGACTCGATGATCTTTGAGGTCCTTTTTCCAGGCCATTCTATGATTCTAAGCTGTGTAAACTGCTCAGGATGGCCTGAGGCTGCAGCTGCTGCACGTCCAGCCAGAACAGGAATGTATTAGGCACTCGAAAAGCCACCCACAGTAATTTCCTAAAACGTCAGACAAGTGTGGCAACTTGTCACATTTACATGCCAAAACACAGCTACGCACATCCTTTAGGCAGTACTTGTTCAGTCACATAAACAGCACACTGCTGTCCTGCCAGGGCACTGCCAGTTGGTGACTGTAATGGCACCGGTATCCCCTTCCAGCTTGCCAGCCCCACACCATCTCCTTCCTTTTCAGGGTGCAAGCTCACACACCAGGATGGCAGCAGGACTGCTGCGGATGCTCAAAGCAGCACCAGATCAGAACTGTTTAGTATCTCCAAGAAAGTCAACCTTGCAACCAGGATGCTCAGTTCAGCAGAGGGACCAGATTTGATAGCAGTACTTGCACAAGCACAGGCTGAACTACAGCATGGGGATGGCCTCTGCCCACAGCACTGCTTCTCAGCACAGTGCAGACATACGAACCAGGAGGTCAAAGCACCAGACATCACATAACTGCTGCCCCTTTCCCCAAGTTCCCTGCTGCACATCTCCCAGCACCTCCTTGGACGCACTGTAGATCTGGTCAAGTTAGAACTTCACTTGTTACAGATGTTTACTTGATCAACCCTTTCAGGACAGGCCTTGGCTACACCTACGCAGTCACTAGGCTAAATGGGTAAAGCACTTTTCATGTGAGCATGGTCAGGAGCAGCTCTCCTGGGTAGGGAAAAGGGAGCTATGGAACAGCCCACGGGTAAGAAGCCTGCCCAGGTACCTCACCAAGGCTATCCTGACACAAGAACACCATCTTAAATTGTTACATCAATTTCTGGGCCAAGTCTTACACCTAGTCTGTACAGCTCAACCCAGGAGAGCATTGTAGGATCAGCTTGAATGAATCAAAAGGAAAAGCCCCTTTACACAAAGTGGGCTACACCACCAAAATGCAGGAGGCTCATGCTGCCACACATCACTGCACCAGCAGCTGCGGGAGCTATTAACCAGGACAAGCCAAAGCTGCCCGAAGGGGCAATGGAGAAAGCCTGCCCCTCATGGTCCTCTTCTCCCTACATCACATGGCCTCTCTGTTCCTCCAACACTGTGCCCAGCCCCAGCATGCCCCTTGCCAGCCAGTAGTAAGCCTTGGGGAGATCACACCGTGTGGGGCAGAGCTAATGGTACTGACTGCTTTGGTGCTTTTGCTGCTGTGTTTACAAGCAGCACAGCTTGGGTTTCCCAGCTGCTGTTTATGCCCACAGGGCTGTACTGTAATTGGCAAAGTAAATCAGCTGTTATCTGATATTGAATACTGCAGCTATGCAAAACAAGGGGAGGGCAGCATATCAGCAGAGACAGAAAAAGGCAGATTTCCTAGGGAAGACAGGTGGTGCTTAGGGTCAGTTTACAAATTCAGCCTTCCACTTACTTATAAGCAATAATACTGTTTGCAGAGCTGTATATACAGAGCAAAGCAGCAACTTCTTGTTCCAGGTGGTTCCTTTTGTGGTGTCTTGCTCAGCTGAAGGGCACAGATTTTGCTAAAAGAGAACCCCACTGTACCAGCAACAAAATGCCCCTACTGACCGACATGTAGGCAAAGAGTTGACTGTGACTTCTTAAGAGTCTACAGCTCTAAAAGCCCACGCAAATGGAAGGAATGCACAAAGATCTGGAGCCTTGAAAAACTACGAGTGTTTTGATGAGTGCAGTTACAAATGAATCCCACTGAAGCCCTCCGCAATCTTAAGGCAGAGACTTTTCACTGCAAAGCCAGAAACCACACTGAACCTAAACTTAATCTAAAATTGGCTTCCAAAGCCACTCAGGGTAAACTGATCTGTAACAGGCATCCCTTCTCCCTCAATGCAAATATGAAATTTCAGTGTTCGAGTCCGTAGGAAGAGATAAGAAGCCCTAAGGAAACCAAGTGCATCCTGCTAGTTCTGTGGGGGAAATGTTATGAACCAATTGAGCAGGCAGCATGCCCTCATGCCACCAGGTCAGCCCGACCAGTGAGCAGCTCCTGACCTGATGCAGGTCACAGCCTAGAATCATAGAATTGCTCAGGTTGGAAAAGACCTTCAACAAGATCATCAACCCTATTACATTTTTATTTCAGTTCATGATGCAATGGGGAGCTGCAGTCCACAAGGGTGGTGGAGCAGGTACAAATTTTACTCTGCTGTTTGTCTGTTGTGTGCAGCACCACTCAAATTTGTGAACATCAACCAACACTGCAAAAAAGGCGCTGAAGAACAAGAGATGGCCAAGTTTTGCTTAAGCCTCCAGCTCTGCAGCACCAGACCCTTTCTGCCTGTAGGATCTCCGACAGCTTATTTAAGCAAGTCATTAGAATTTATAACCGCTGTGGATGATTGACGGGCTAGGAGAGGGCTGTCTGTTTATAGAAAGCAGCATGTTTCAAAATTAGCATCTTCCATGTGGCAGTATCTGCTTCTTGCAGGGGCTTAGGCAACACCCACTGACTTGACTTCAGGCAAAAGTGCTTCACTTTCAGAGACTTAACCTGGAGAGCTGCCCTGATGCTCAAACCAGTTGGGCGTACTGTGATTGTCTCCCTTCCTTTTACTGAAGGAGGCAATTTCTTCTTGAAAGAAGAAAGCACAGGAGTCAAAAAAGAATATTAAATCCATCACCACCTCGAGAGGCTCCTGTTCAAACACCAGCAGGCTGTACTTACCTACTCAGTACCTACAGCAACGCCAAGATCATAGCCAAGGTATTTGGTTTTAGATTTAAACACTGTAATTGCTGTCCGATGTGTGTCTGGCATGGAGTGCAATTATTTTGTTGCTCTGGTTGATTCAGTATAGCCAAGTGGTACTCCTTGTCATCTGCATGGCTTCAAAGACCTATTGAAGCTATCCTCAATTTTATTAAAAGCTCCAAGCCACCATCAGTTGTGAAGGTGAGATACATTAGTAGAGCTCAGACTGCTAACCACTTTCATGCCATGCCCTCTTTCTCCATGGAAAGATCTGAAGAAATGTCATCCCTTCCCCCTGCACAAGGCAACACACTCCAAAGTAATCTCTCCCACTACAAGACAAGCTCATTTGCCTTTTAAATGGAACTTCCCAATTATCATGCAGCAAACAAGAACAGCTCTAAGTTGCATTAACCCCACAGATATTGGTCACATGTCTCCAGACTTGTTCAAGGAGCATATTTACAGACAGCTTTTAACAGCAAATGAGACCAGAACAGTCACATTCCAAACAGCCTAACCTCAGATTTTCATCAACTTGCACAACACTTCAGGCTTGAAACTATAATGAACCACAGGATGCCTTGTTTGTAGGAAATCCAAGTAAAAATGATTCCCACTAACAATTGCTACCGGAGACAATACAACTGGACAATAGTTCAGACAGAAGTGACCTCCACCTTTCCCTCATGCCTACTTGTTAGGTGACTGTCTTCATCAAGTATCAGTCCGGTCCTTTCTTCAGATCTCTTCTTGCTGTTGACATGCAATAAAAGAGCCTTTTCTCCTTACAGCAAAAATTCTGAACTGACCTACTTCACCATCCCCCCCAGCCAAGACAGCCACCTGCTGTCACAGCTCCCACAAAGCCTCCTCTATTCTAAAACATCTCTAGGAAGACATTTTTCCTAGCTGGCTCACTTGGTACTTGCAACACAAAGTTATATTTCATATGCTTTAGGAACTTTTTTGTCACAACGGCATGATGTTCCCAGTTCGTGTCTGGGAAGTTAAAATCTCTCATAAGGACGAAGGAAACTGTTCCAGAAATTTTCCCCAATTTAACTACAGAGTAGGTCATCCATACCATCACCCTGCATAGCTGGTCAATAGCAGACACGTACCACATTACTTTGCTATCCATCCCTTTAGTCATCACTGCCCAGAAGTTCTCTCCTTGTATCATCCCTAATGGTGATGGCCATACAATCTTGATCTTTCCACCTCCACCTTGCCTGCTTTGCTATTGCTCCCTAACAGCCGATAGCCCACCAGCCCAGCACTCCAGGCATGCAACTTGTCAGTTATATCAGCCCTGAGAAAGGACCAAAGCTTCCAGCTCATTCATTTGTTCCTCATGCTGCACGTGTTGGTATACAAGCATCTCAGATGCGTCCCTGAACCTACAGTGCTCTCTGGAACAGCACAGATGCTCCATTAGCCTTGCTGCCCTCAGACAGTGCCACAACATCTCCTGGCATAACCTCAGTGATCCTAACAGTGTCCCCCTCCCACACCAAACCTGGTTTAAAGACCTCTCCATCACTTTCCCCAGATTATGAACCAAGGAACGCTTCCCCATCAAGACAGTTGGGTTCCACTCACTGATAACGAAGACTTGCAAGTTGAGGGTGAAGATGCTTACACTGATGCATGGAAGAGAAATCTGCCCCCATTATTAGTCAACAGGAAAATGTTTCCATCTAGACAAGACAGGCATCTCCGCACAAGGATTTGCATCCCCTGCTTTCAACTTCACAGAAGTTTGGTTAAATAAAACCACACTCCTAGAAAGCAAACTTAAGTGACTGCATTAAAGAGGCTGCTTGTGGAAGTACAACAAATTTGTACTCAGATGTCCATTTTTCCATTTTAATAGTAGCAATCTTTGAAAAAAGGAAGAATCTCATCTCCACACTATAGAGCAATGTAAGGTGCCTGATAGGGAAGCGAGCTGCTGACAGCGATGACGGAGCTGTGGGGCCTGCAGAGCTTTTGCAGCCTTTCCACCCCCAACAGGACAGCTGGCAGCCCTTGCTGCACTCCAGCCTGTGTTGCTTCTGTCAAAACAGAATGTGCTTGTGGTGTGGCCAGCCCAGGCCCTTTGAAGTTCTCAGATAATCAAAACCAACATCTCCAGCACCTGGCCAGCCCCCAGCCAGCTTTGCTTGCTGTAACCGCTGTTGCCTTGTAATCATGCCGATGACACAACCCTGGCTGCGTGCAGATGCCTGGGAGGAAGCACCACCAGGTATGCACTACATCTCCTGCTCAAGTCCATGCACACAACACTCCTGCTTCACAGAGCACTGCATGCTGTTCTGAAGGAGGTCAGAGAAATCCAAGCTCTTGGTCCCCTCCAATCAACTTCCTCATCCTCAGCTCCTGGGCAAAGCACAGCTCTGGAAGTAGAGCAGCATGCCAAGCAGCTTGCTTGCATTCATCACATGCAATGACAGCCACAAGGCAGCCACTGTGACACCACTGCCTATGTGCCATTGCTTCTCCCCCTACTACCTATACCACCAATCTAAAGACAGATACTGGCTTTCAGGACAGATGCAATGATGTCTGGGGCTGGTGTGCACTGCCCCATCGATCCCAAAGGCACTGGGCATCCCCTCAAGCTGGCCCTGGGACACAGCACCAGCTTCACCAGCACACCCAGCCAGATGTGATAACATCACAATGTCAGGGAACACAACTGAAGCAGGAACAGGGATGGAAGGTGAGTCTGCAGATATGGGAACTGGCTATTTCCACCTTACATCATCAGCCGTAACTCACCTGTGAGATGAGCATGCATTAGACGGAGGAGCCCTTACTAACAGGGCTCTTCTTCCCACACATCACACAAGCTTTCCCAAGGAGCACCCACCATCATACCAGACACACCTGACCCACACCACAGCCTCCTGCTGCCCAGGCCCTGTAGTAGGCTTCTACATTTCAGCAACCTGGTATTTCTTTGCAGAATAAAAAACTACTTAGCTTTAAGGCAAGAGAAACATCCACTTCCTTAAAACCCAGCCACGAGTCAGCTAGAAGCTAATAGCTGTTCCCTCCTTATCTCTAAGCAGCAAGTTCTGCCATGCTTGCAAATGCTACAATATTATGAAGACCCATGCAAATAGAAAACAGTTTCTGGTCAAGCCTTCATCCAGCAGCTCATAACAAAATGGCTTGTGCAACCATTTGTACTCTGCTCATCCATGACTGAGATGGCCCTAGGGTGAGAAGAAGCATGAGTCAGGAGTGGCTGTGCTGCTGGGCCATGGGCCACACAGCATGAGGCATGGACAGGCAGGAGGGCACAAGTGGCACAGCACTGCTGCTCAGAACTGCAAGGCACTTCAACAGCCACTTCTGATTGGATGTCCAGACCCCAGTACTCTGCAGAAGGAGATGGGAAGTTCACTCAGGGAAAGAAAGGCTGAGCATTGTAATCTCTTCACCTAAGGAGTTTTCACCTAAGGAGTTTTGGATTTTTCAGTATATCAGGTTTGAGCGCTTTGGAGATGCTTCTATTCAAACTTCGTAGCAATATTCAGACAGAAGTTACAATAAGCACTTATACACCAAAAACTGCTACACTGGGAGTGCACAGCAGCTTTTTTCCCCTTCTCTTTCTTAAAAAGGAAGCCACTTTCAGAAGGTCACAGATTTAAGAAGAGGCATGAGGCATCAGATGACACCACCCAAGAACACTGGGGTTTAAAAATACAGCATCTCCCACAGCTGGGCTTCTGACCCATCTGGTCATCTCCTCCTTTCAGGGCACAGACTGCTACAGCAGTTAATGTTACTGTGAAGACAACACATGCTGCAGAGAATGCAAGCCACAGGCACTCCCAAACCCATCTCCAGCAACTGTTACTGGAGCTTCTATTTGTATTAGAAGTGACACTAACTTCTCCCCACCCTCCCCGAAGTCATTTCAGCACAGGTTTTTTAAAGCAAGTAAGAGCAGTGATATGCAACTCCACCCTGCTCCACAGCCCCGCATCCAGCAAACTCTCCATCTGTACTGCAGACTCATGTAGGTCTCCAACCCAGCTAGCAGAGAGTAGCAGTGTACGGGAATACTTTTTATTTTCAAGCTGTTAACTCACTAATAAGTGAGTTAACTAATAAGCAAAAGTCTTAAAATCCCTGTCATGTGCGCCTAGACAAGCTCCCGGGCAGTGACGTGGGGTGACCAAGTATCCACACTGCAAGCTTGTCTGACACAGGCTGGGAAGTGGGCACTCCGTCTGATTTCTTCCACTGCTCATTCTTCCCTGCAGGCCCCACTGTCATGGCTCCACCTGCACAGCTGGGCTACAGAGCTGCCCTGCCCCTACACAGGCAGCCTGGCAAGGAGCTGCCTTCCTCTGGACCGCAGCGCTGTCACATCACAGCCAACTCCCTACCTGTGCAGAAAAGTCAACAAGCAGCTACAGAAGAGCCAGCATAATCTTAGGCCTGTAGCATGTTTCTTACAAGTGCGGGAAGCTCACAGGGACATAGGCTCAGCATGGCTTTGAAGTCACACCCAGATACACCACTTTCCTGTTTGCTTTTGCCCAGGGGATGAAGAAGCAGCAGGAGAGCATGCTGACACAGAGGCACCCATGCCTGGGGCTGGGAGAGCAGCACTGCCACACCACAGGGTTCACTGCATCACCCAGCACAGGATGGACGTGCACCCACACCCACCTCTCAGCACCAGTGGCATCCCCAGCATACCAGAATGTCTGCCCCAAAGCAAAACCTGGGCTGTCTATGCTGTGGGTGTCAGTGCAGAGCACAAACACACAGAGCTCAACACTGACAACACCAGCCAGGAGATTAGAGACCACACTGATCTGCTAGCAAAACAGGAGAGAAATCAACTCGAGACATCTGGAGCCCTGCCCTCCATAAGGAATATTCTTCAGGAACAGCACTTACTGCGGGCCCCATTCCTCCTTCCTTGTACAGGCATACTGCACTGATCCAGGAATGATGATTCCTTTGCTGAGGAGCTAGAAGAACGTTAGTGCAGACCTCCCACTACAGCTTTTATCTGGGGCAGCTTTGGCTCAGCAGCTCCAAATGCATTAGAGAGGCCTTGTGAGAAGTAAGAGCGGCACAGGACATCCAGGGCCACAGCCAGGACTTGCAGAAGCACTGCAGGGAGTGCTGGTCTGAGCTGGCTGCTGTGGCATTACACAGAACACTGACCATCTTGGAGCCCCTTCTTGTTCAGCACCACTCCCCCTGCAGCTTTTGTTTAGAGAGACTAAGGCAGTGTACACATTAATTAAGGGCACATATGTGAATCAGACACCAATTATTAGCCAGTGCCACAGTGTTGCAGGCTGCTTCCCTTCTCCTCTGGGGATGTTAACCTACTGATGTCAGCTTACCTACTGCTGCAGGAGCAACTGATGCTCCACGAAGTGTCAAGCTGCACTGATCAGGGTCAGGCATTTAGAAGAGATATTATTCCAGTAAGAAATCACTGAGCATCCTCTGTTCATCCACTGCTATAGACACTTAAGTGAAACGAGAGTATTAGCATTAATCTTCAAAGTGTTTAAAAAAACAGATTTTATTAGTTTTTCTCCAAGCTAGCAGTTTCTAGAATATCCTGCAGAAGTAGGTCCCACAACCTAATTATGCATCATATGAAATTTTCCTTTCCATTTGCCATCACTTTGCTTCATGCGATACCACACCACTCTCTCCATCAGAGGATTGCATTGCACATGCTTTCAACTATGCCACCGTAGGAATCCAGGGAATCTTAACACCTCCTCAAAGTCACACCCAGTCAAAAAACATATGGCTAAAAACCCATGCAGGACTGCTTGGTAACCCAAGTCTGTTTTTGTCCATGTCAAAGCTCGGCAGCTCAGACTTATTTTAGCATTTGCTGACCTCTTAAGTACAAAAAAAAAAAAGAGTCATTCTGAAGCATTTATTTCCATGTCAAATGAGAAGTGATGCAAGCTTTTAGTACAGGCAGTAAGCTGCATCTCATGTACCAAGTGCAACAACCCAACTGCTTGTCCACTAAGAAAGAGAGATATATCCATCTAGTACATTACCAATAGCACAGCTATTCTGCAGTACTTCTCATACACCTCCCTTTCGGCTGAGTGAACATTCTCCAGTCCCACCAGAAATCACAGAATCATAGAATCCTTAGAGGTGGAAGGGACCTTTAAAAGCATCTACCCTCTGAGCTTGAAACCATTTCCCCTTGTTCTATCACCCCAGACCATGCTAAAGAGTCTGTCCCGCTCTTTCCTGTAGCTCCCCTTTAGGTACTGACAGGCCACTCGCAGCATTCTCTTCTCCAGGCTGCACAGCCCCAGCTCGCTCAGCCTGTCCTCATAGGAGAGGTGTTCCATCCCTGGGATCATTTTTGTGGCCCTTCTCCAGACATGCTCCAGCAGGTCTACATCTCTGCCGCGCTGAGGACTCCACATCTGGATGCAGTACTCCAGGTGGGGGTCTCACAGTGCAGAGGGGCAGGATCCCCTTCCCTTGCCCAGCTGGCCACGCTTCTTCATCCATCCCATTTGTTGTCCAGGACTTTTTGCAGCTGTGGGAGCATGGTGGAGCCACGCCTAGAGCTTCTGGGCACCCAAGCACATCGACATCAGCTGGTGTGCAAAGCTGGGGGAATTGCAGGAAAGTGCTGCCCCCACAGCTGCACAGTTTTTGCCATGCTGCCTTGGTCCCACCAGCAGACAGCTTTAGAAGCAGTGGGGATGGGTTGCCATTATTTTAAGTGTGCCATTTAAATGCTGTTCACAGAAGAACCAGCCAAGAGGGTGCTGAGAGTACTGATGGCAGCCAGCAGCTTGTCAGCAGACTGCGATAACAGGAACAGGGCTGCACTGGTGACAGCAACATCCAGGCTCTTGTTTCCTTCCCTGGTACAAGCGGGACTCCTCGGGGACAGCTTCATTACTAGGAGCAGTAGTCCTCCAGCCTACCTCAGAGAGCAGATAAAACAGCTAGGAATTGTCACCATTGCTGGAGAGAAACCTCAAGGCAAGAGGAGAATCAAATCCTCTATCACTTTATTCAGCCTCAAGATTTTCACCACAGTATTCAGATACTGGGCTCCAAATGTTACCCAGCCCTAGAAGGGGACTTGCTGGCATCTGCTCACACAAGATGAAATTCCAGCCGTTTTAGGCTATGGCAACTACTCGGTGATGCCATGAGAAAAGCAGCAGAGATGGTTTTGTCAGAAAATTATGGAAAAAACTATCCCCACACCCAGAGACTCGGAATTCTTTGTAAGCTCAAAACAAACCACACCCTCTACCCACAGGGGCAGAGAAAGCACATGTGTCAGCAGACAAGCAGACAACAATGCAACAGTCTCTGTGCAAGGAAGATGGGGAAAGGCATCAGGCTTGGATATGCTTCTCGCCATGCTTATCTACCCAGAGAAAAGTCTAAACATTAGTCACAGGGGTCTTCTGCTCAGAAATTTTCTGCCAGGCAGCCAGCACTCAAGATTTCCATCGTCAAAGCTATAATCACCTCAACAGGTTTTAATATTTAGATTCAATTGACGCTATTTCCTCCCTTCAGAATGTACCAACCAAGATGTGGCAACATTATGCTAATACTGAAGAATCAAAGTCAAAGTTGCTGGGAAACTTCTGTTAGCTGAAGCACAGGACAAGCTTTCCAAGTTCAGAAAACTATTCCATATTCTAATTCACAGTCTAATATGGCATAAGTTAAAAAATAAATAACATGAACACACAAAAAAGGCTTCCTATAATCAAGTTGCTCCTTCTCCATTAGCATTAAATTTGACAGCAGTTAGCTGTTGCACCAACCAGAACCAGCAATGCTGCACACCCCTCGTCTGATCTGAAGAGACAAAGTCAGTCCTCAGAGTCACAGCAGGCAATTAAGCAAATATTTCAACCTTCTAATCCTTTTGGATAAGGTATTAGAAAGCTTCTGAAAGAACAGCTGTTATTATCGCTTCGTTTTCGGCATGCTCCTTTATGAACTAACCCATGCTGCAACAAAGCTGAGCTGACTTGAGTTCTAACATCCCTTCTTTCTCACTATCTAAGCATAGAGGAGGCAGAGAGAGAGTACAGAATGTCCCCAGTGACTTCACTTACACCGCTCTCCTAGAGGCCTAGAGTTCTCAAGTCTGATTTCCTAGGAATTTCAAGTATCACAAACACTCCCAGGACAATGCTCTGCTCTCCCACCCTTCCAAAGGGAGGAGGTACCTGGACTAGGCGCTTTTTGGAACACTTTGTTTGGGAATCAAGGAGACAATGTGACAAAGAAACCACTGCATTAGGCTTCAAGCTCCGAAATGAAAGAGCACAACAAATCTCCAGTACCAACTTAGTCTTCTCCAAGCACATCTGAGCTAACTGACCTAAACAGCTTCAAGCTATTGACAAGCCTTGTTTTTTACTAGAGGCTCCAAAGCCCCAGGTTCCCATTTCAAAGCCTTGAAGAGTCCCTGCAATCTTTCAAGCTGAGAGCCTAGACCACTGCATTTCAGCCACAAGTGTGGGTAGCAGGAGAAGGGTCTGGAGTCATACATGCAGTACCTGCTCACCCACACCCATGTCAGCCTGGTCATCCAGCTTGTAGAACTCGCCAGGAAGGCACTTTGAAGGCTTTTAACTAGAAAAAGGATGCAAAGGAGAGGCTAACAGTCCTACTACATCAATTTAACAGACTCAGTTACCAGACAACAAATCTGAACGCCACTTAGTTATGCTGCTTCTCATGCCATCTTGTCTGCCATGGTGTATTCAGGAGTTTGGTATTAGACATGATGACTCCTTGACCTCCAAGAGAGGGTTTGTAATAGAACCCAGTCTCAAGCAGAAGTGTTACATGTCGCTGCAGCATAACCTGCTGCTTTCAGGAACCTGCTCAGCTGCACCACACTATTTTCCTGTCTTGAAAGCTATATGCTGTAAGACTTCTGGGCTTCACTTCCCTACATTGCTTTTCCCAGTTTGAGCTCTGTTTTCCACTTGGGACTTTATTCCAGTTAACAAGCCACTAATTTCTCTCCACACCTTTCAACCCACTACTTGCATAGCTCCAACTACAAAGCAAATACCATCCAGATCACACTCTCAGGAATCTTTAGGCTGTTCTGGAGATTATTCGAAACACTTGCTGCAGGGACTCTACCAGTAAAGCTGAAACATCAACTAGTAGATCAAGCAAAGCTTCCAGTATTGGCACTTTGTTTTTCCTCATCTGTCCCACAACACTAATGGAAGAGGTTAGTCTGGCCCGGTTGGAAGGAGGCAGCAAGCATTGGTTTAGAGTGGCTTAAGGAAGATGATGTGAATGAGTTTGAGTCAGACAGTTGTGAAGTTGTTCCAGTAGAAGACAGTTTACCAGAGGCGTTTTTGGAAGAAGTCTCTCCTTACTCAGCAACAGCTATCTGACCTCACTGGCGTTCCCCTGACTACCCAGAGCAGCATGAGCCTTTAAGGAAGGCTGCCAAAGACTCCTCCAGCTGTTCTGTGAGAAGAGCTGTAAACAGATGTCAGCAGCTTTCCAGAGAGACTCATTTAGAAGCATGGAATGGCCTCAAAAGTGGTCTAGTCAAAACGCTGCTCTCTCCTATTCATCTTCAGCTTCTCCTTCTAGCATGTAGAACAGTTTCACAGGGCTGTCTCAGGCATCTGCTCTTGTCCCAGGCAGCACAAACATCAGTGGGGTTTTTTCTTCTTTGGTTGTGAAGCCCTGCTCCAAACACACTCAGGAGCCTTTTGTCATTACAAAATAACCTCAGCAATAACAGAAGTGGTACCAGAGCAAAAACACAAGACCTGTGGTATTTGGTTTGACACAAGGTGCAAGTCAAATGCCAAAGCTAAATTAAGCAACTATTGCTCTGCTTCTCATATCAGGGATTTACTAAGTTTGAAGTTCTAGACAGTAGATATGGGTCTTTTTGCAGGGATCTTTGGAGTCCCAATCATACCAAACAGCTGTGCCACCAATCCCCTGGAGAACACCAGATATTTTGGCAGGCAGGTACTGGGACTTGTTAACCAAAACCCGGTCTTTCCCAGTTTTCACTTGGCAAAGCCAGAGCATTCAGACAGCTGTTAGAAGACAACTCAGAAGTGTACAGGCCAAGGAGAGTCTTCCTGCAAGAGTGGAGCAAGATGCACAAACCACTCCTTGTGGAGACTTCCTCATGAATCAAGAATGACAACGCTTTCAAGAAAAGCGGTGTGGATTTTCCTGGCTGAGGAGCTGACCTTGCAGAAGCACTGAGTGTTGACCTGACCTTGCTCTCACGCAGACACCAAAAGGAGCACTGACCAGCTCAGTGAACAACTCCACTGCTCCAGCTCTCAGAGAGAGCAGAGCCGAACCAGACACTCTGAGGACTGCCCAAGGTTGGAGTTATTTCTTGGCTTGGCCATTTCCCCGCACTTAGCCAGGGAACAATTATGGGACTAGAGCAAATCTCTGTATTTAATCAGACATTTCATGCCAGTTGTCAAACACCAACACTGGTTGTAAGATGACATTCACAGTAACAGCTGCTTACTCTTCCGAGTGAAATGTCAGTATTCTGAGCAAGTGGTTTCCCCCAGCTCAGCCTTTGCCCTCTCTAGCTCAAAGGGATCTCTGAGCACAGAGCTATAATTTAGCTATTACAAGATAAGCCCCAGTATAGATTGGTACCATGTCAGGTTCTCTGTGGTTAGTCCAGCAAGTGCTTTCACCTCAAGTGTCCTTAGAAAACAAGAATTGCTACACACACACACAATCAAGCTGTAATCACGTAGCCACAGACCAAGAACAACATTTTTTCCACTTGTGGGTCACAGTAAGCTTGGGTCAAGGTGAGCTTACGCAGCAGCATGCCTTCAGCTACCTGCTCTAGGGTTCTTCATCAGAAGGCCCCTCCAGTTGTTAAAGGAGAGAAAGAGCATGGCAAGACACATAAGAAGCACCTCTGTGAGAGATGGGCATGGTGCAAGGGCAGAGGGAGGCTGTCATCTCAGGCTGAACCAGGAACAAACCCAAGCCCAGGCTATCAGCACACATGCTGCAGTGCTCTGCATCCTCAGTGCTCTGACACCGCCTGCCAGGAGACAGCACACTTGAATGGCTCACGGTCACTCCTGAAGCTAGTGATATTGGACTGGGAAACACAAAAATCAATCCTCTGTTCTACATTTTCCTATAAAGCACCTTCAGGAAAACATTCAGATCGTTTAGTTAACAAAACCTCACTTTCAGAGGAAGAGATACCGGTCAAGTTCCTTGGATCAAGGCTCCCAGAAAAGCTGGGACATCTGCTAGATTATGATTAAAGATATCCAATTATAAGCAACTAAAGCCTATAGAGCTCCATCCCTTACAAGAAGACCTCTCTGAAGTCTCAGACAGGGTTTAGCTAAAAGTTGGTAAGAGAGGCCTAACTCCACCAGAAGCCTCTCCTCTGCATGGCTTTGATGGGCAGCAGGAACACCGAACAGACATCAGTGAGAGAAGGACAGAGAGAAGTTCTGTCAAGAAGCTGAGGAACTGGAATGTTGAAACTGTTCCTATAACAACACAAGTTACAGACCTAGAGCGTATGCTGCAGAAATTAGTTTTCATCCTCATATATACATATATAAAGAAACCACTATGTTGTCATCTTTGTCACCATACTCTAGTGAGAGAAGAACATCCTTTACTCCCTAACAGCCTTTTAAAGGTGAAAACAACTACAGTGCTTCTGAAACTAATAGTCCTGTGGTAAGTAAAGACATGGGAAAACACCAAATAAGTGCCCTTAGTTTTCAGGTGTCCTCTGTGAGTAGAAGATGGAAACCAACCTGGCGCCATGCTGGACACTCTCCCACTTGCTCTAACTGTGGCTGTGATGTTAATCCCCAGCACATGGGGTTGAGGTGTTCCTAAAAAACAAGTAGGGCCCAAAAAGCTGTTCCTCTTCAGCAACCCACACATGGGGCTGCCTTGGAACCCACTTTCCCCCACTCCCGCTGCACATAGGACTACTACTGTCCACCTGTTCCACAGGGATCCCAGCACCCACAATGAGGTGGCTGCAACAGGGATAAGCAGAGTATTCGTAGGATTATTTAACCCTACAAGCTTCCAGCAGCTTGCATCATCTTCATCAGTAGATTTTCATCACTGTAACATCAGCAACTTATGCTGCAAGATACCTGGAAGAGTTTGTGGAGTAACTTTGGGTACCATAAGTCTGTCCCCTCCAACTGTAGACACAACCAGGAGGACAGTTAGAGGAGGTAATTCTACAGCAAACTGTTAATTATATTAATTGATAAGACATCTGACTCAACTGCTATCAACCTGGGCCAGCTCCCTCTGCTGCTTCCCATCCCTGGGATGCGTTATCCCCGGGGAAAGGGTGTAACAACAGAAGTGAGTCACCTTACACAGCAGGCCTTCATGCTGGGAGAATTTATGCCAGGACATGGTCTGATTTCAACATGATTTGCCTACCTTAGCAGGCTTCTTACCAGGAACTCATTATCTGAACACTTTAAAAAGCTGTGAACTGCTCATATGGGCACCAATAAAGCAAGGCATCTGAGCAACATTAAAGAGAATGTCTGCAATATACGTTCCCATAGCAAGCATTAGTTTAAGCGAGACCTGTAAAAAGGCCAGGAACTGCACTTGTGAGATTCGAAGAAGCACTGTATTAGATGGGCAGCACAATAGAGAACATTAGCTCAGTCAAGCCACACTGTCCACTGCAACAGGAGCAGCATGGCTGCAGATCTAAGAGACAGCAGCCAGAGTCCCAGGCTGGAAGACAAGTAGAGCTATAAAAGCAGCCCAGAGGGTCAAAGCCCTTTTTCTACCTGCTTTCTTCTTACAGTTGCTACTTATTCCCCACCATGCTCAGTGAGACTCCAGTTACCTCTTAAAACATGTCTGGACATCATGTGGTCACAGACAGCCATGTCACACAGGTCTACAGAGCTCAACAGTCAATTAATCAGGTAGAAAAAAGGCAAAGATCCACCTAACATGTGGCTTCTCTAGGCCAGGAAAGCAAGCAGACAGTAATTTGCAGTACAATTATTAGTATTCTTTAAATTTAAGTACCACTTTTGCTGACAGGATCAAACATAATTAAAAAATAGCACAACATGCAAAACCCCAGTCCTACAGGACACATGTCTCTAGTATGCTCAGTCTCTCCCCCAGGACTATTTTGTCTAAGTGACAGCTTTAGAAATGCTCCCTGTTAAAAATTAAAGGAGAGAGTTCACATGCTGTGGCAATGCAGAAGAAAATAACTATATCCAGCTCTGCCACATATTTCAAATGAGCAGGTAGGTTTTGCACAAAAACATCATGCACCCAAGTTCTGGGTATGCTTAGCTGCCTAGGCATATAACACTATTTCTGGAAGACACAGTAAAAATGCACCAGAAGGTCCAGTAGCACCATCCACCAAGCTAACAACTCTTGAATAGATAAACTGAAGTCTAAGGACCCTGACCCATTCTTCCTCTTAGCTTGCTTCTGCAGTGATGTTGAAGCCAGAGCATGATTTAAGGGAAATGTTTTACACGGTAACAATCTGCACACTCACTGGATTTCTCACTTGACTAGAGTGCTGCTTCTTTCCTCAGGAAACCACATTCCAGGACACCCTCTGTCTGTCCAGCCCAGTTCCATTCCAGGAGCAGCCACCTCCCTGTGTAAGCAGCACTTACTACTGAGAAGAGCACAGGAAGATGACAACATTTAAAGCTAGAGATGGGTTCGGTTAGGCAAATCATGCTGGTCTCAAACCCAGAACGTTATTAGAGCAAACTCTCAGGAGCCTGACTAACTAGAGAACTTTTTTGTTGTTTTAATCAGCTGTCTCTGCCAGAATGAGCAAATCTGCCTTGGGCTTCACCTCTTGCACATCAGATGTGAAAAGCTTCAGGACATTAAACTTTAAGTTCTGACACTTCCTTTAGATCTCACATATAGAATATGTATGCTCTGTGCATTACTACTCATTTCTATTAGCTATGTATGTGAAAGCAATGACATGGAACAATTGCTTCTGAAATTTTAAAGCTAACATACAGTCTGACTTACCACGTAGGACAACTAACCCCCAGCCTATGAGGTCCCACTGCCATCTTGAGCATTCAGCCCCCTAAAAGAGAGGGAAGTTGACCTGCTGGCTCTCTCAAGGTGCCAGAGAAGGGAAAGGTGACAAAGTGAAACTCTGGAGGGTGACAGCACTTCAAAAAGCCCACAAACACAGCTAGGCAAAAGCTTCCCTATGTGGTTATGGCCTCCCACCAGCCCCCTCCCTTTCTATCCCAGTTCCACACAGAGCTGGTGGATTCCACAGACAACTCTGCAAAGCATAACAATATGGTGAGCAACAGGTGCAAGGTAAGAAATATGAACACTGTAGGGAAACATGGAGAGTTCAGCTACTGCAGCAAGGAGCACGAGCTCAGCTGGAACTACAGCACTTGGAGCAGCCAGCACCAGGGACTTAGAGAAGAGCAGCCCCGCTTTCTTGCCTTGGTGCCAGCCGGATTAAGAAGTACCAGCCCCGGTATATCAAGAAGCATCCCACTTTCTTGAAGTATTTAACAACGCCAGAGAAATTAGACCTCCTAATCAGAGATTCCTTACTGTGGAAACTCACTCCTTTGTTCTGTCAAAGGGATTGTACCATAAAGCCAGTTACGAAAACGACTCATAAATCTTATTCAGAAGAGAAAAAAATGTACTCTATCTTTAGTGTTTAATTAAAGACAGAAACAAGTACAAGCTGTGCAGAGACAAAGCTCACATACGTACAAGTTCCACTGCCGAACATGCAAAGTTTTATAGATCCTGCTGGACTACTTCCTTCCTACATTCATGACTGCAGCTACATAGAAACCTTAGCTCTGATCCTCACCACTGCACAACATAGGGTAACAGCACTCTGTGGGACAAACCCACCCAGCTGAGAACTGCTGCCAGCACTCCTCAGCCACAGACTGCCTGGCAGCCCAGCTGTGCACGTGACACTGGACATGCTCCCTGTCACCATGGCCAGAAGCTGTCACAGTCAATCAGAGCACAGCTGAGCCTGGCATGAATCAGCTGCTGTACAGATGAACAGGCTCAGAGAACCTCAGTACTGGAGACCAAACAGCACCCACTGTCCCTTTAAAGAAAGGCTACTAATAGCTCAAAACAACTCTATGCAGCAAGGAGACTAAATATACGACTGCAGCTCTGTCAGTGCCACAGCAGAGCATGCACAGGTGTCTCCTGCATACATTCTCTCCAGGAAAATGACTAAAGATTTGGAAAGTCCAGACAAAGACTTAAAGACAAGAGCTCCACAGCTTCTGGGGACAGGTGCTGCAGGAGGTTACACTGCCTGCAGCCAGGCCTGCAAGTTTTCAGACTTGTTTCTTCCAGCCCCACAAAGACGCTTCGGCACCAGGTAGGCTCAGCAGCATTGAGGCAAACTGGCAGTTCAGCTTTCAGCAGCAGTCTACACCAAGCAGCACAGCCAACAGTATTATCCACCAGCAATCCCATCCTATCCTTACTCATGATTGCACTGCGGTTTGGGCAGTCAGTTTAAAAAAAAAAAAGATATGCAAATATCTCTGACACATAACTGATTCACATCCTTGAAGTGTGGCATTACTGACTAGACCAGGAGAACTTTAAGACTGAAACAGCACAGTACTACCCCGCCTCCTTTATGCCTGCCCTGCACAAGATACCTTACCGTAAGCAGCGCTCAATGCAAGTGGAAAAGGAGCCCAGGCAAGAACAGACCTGGGCTCAGTACTTAATTTCCTTCTGGCAAAGGACTGGAGAAGAACAGATAAGGCTGTAAATACATTTTGCTTTAAAGCAGAGGGGAGGACTCCACTATCTCATGGTCACACACTGGCCAGCTGTTACCAAGTGGTGAAGAGACATCACAAAGCCTAAGTTCTACCCTATCACCCTGAAGCACGACTGCTTAGCCTGGGGCTTCCAGATGTGCTTAAGTGACTCCACTTTTAGCCATCTTCTGAAGAGCATAACAACTCTGCATCACCTGCTTTTCTTTACAAGTTTGCTTTTTGCTTGAGCACAAATCCATATCTTGTCAACTTCCATGTGATGTCTGCAGGTGCTCTGTTTGCCTTCAACCACTGCTGCTACAGGATCAGGCAGCTCTAGTTTAGAAGTTCTTATCAGAGATCACACAAGATGACTTGATTTTCATATCCAGGCCTTGGCTCGCAGCACAATCTGTTGACTTGCAATCTGAACAAGCACTTGGTATCACAACCCTTAACCAACTGCTGCTGAAAGAATGTCTGAAACTTCAGTGCTGGAAATATGCCCAAACTTGTAGTGATTTTCACTATGTTATCTTTCAGACAGGAATGCCGTTTTCTTTAATACACAAGATACATTTTGCAGGGTTATTCTGCAAAAGATGCCAGTAGCCCACTATTCTCTTTTAAGCCTGGAAACTGCTTACCATCCTGTGGGCAACCTACAGCCAAATGTCTTTTTAAACTTGTCTGAGTGGGAGATACATGCCCTCATGCCTACATTTCAGAGAACACAGCAGAAAAACACATTGATTTCCAGAACATTAACTTGTTTCTGGCCCTATCCTCAAGTGCTCAGCCTACCTTGGCTGGCATCTCAGTTTTTCCCTTCTGCAGTGCATCAGTTGGTTTACATGCCAGCCAATCCAGCCTGGTGTGTAACATTTGAGAAAACTGCAAGTACTGAGTAAGAAGTGTTTGGCACAGGGGAAGAGGAAATCATAGAATGCAAACGCAAGTTAAAGCATCTGTCCTGAAGGCCAAGGTGGTCAGCACAGATCTGCACTGGGACAGACAGGAGGCTGCAGACCACGAGCAAGGAAGCCTGGAGCGCTGGTGTCTCTGCCTTTGCTGCCAGCCTCTTGCTCTCCAAAGCAGCACAACGCTGACCTAGTTTTCCTCTGGCTGTGTGACAGCAGCCATAGAGGAACCTATCAGAAAGCGCACAACACAGATTTGTCACTCATGAGAGCTGCTCCTCTTCTGTCTGTTCCAGAGCTGGACAAAGCTCTTTCCCACTGGCAGAAGTTACCTGTTGCATAGGGCCAGGAGAAGAGCTTCCAAGCTGCCTCTTGAAAGATCATGACATCAGTTAGGTACTTCGCATTTTTGAAAGACAGGAATACAAAAGCAGCCTATATCGCATACAATGGATTATTGAGAATTTAGCAGGGGAAATTATCCAGTGGTCAGATTATCTGATGTATATCTGGTATTCAAGTGTGCCAGAAGTCATCACTGGCATAAGAACTAAGCAGCTGAGAATATCAGATCATGGACTTATCCACAGGTATTTTGTTTCTGCCCTAGGCAGATTTCTGAAGGAATAAGGCATTTCTTAGCCACTCAATCATGTAACGATTCATGAATTTGATGAATTTGTTGGGATAACCGCTTAGATGAGCCCACATGTAATGGAAGAACCCATTTCATTCTAGTAAGCGATCTATTCATAGCCTTTAATGGAAATACCCAAACACTTTGGTATTAGCCGTTTGCTGTATGTAAGGGAAATTGTCTTATCCTTCCCAGAGATTAGGTAGCTTTCCACACACTCAGAACTGGAAGCATGCTAAAAATACAAACTTACAGACTAGGCATAATTACAGATGAACTATTAACATTTTTTCCTGAATGACATCTGCCTGCAAACTTTGGTCTTAAGCAATGTTCATCTTATACTTTTTAGCATCCATTCTCTCCTAGTGTGACACTTGTTCCAGAGGAGTTTTTAGAGTCAGGTAGCCTCAGCAAGGCTGCCCACAGCCAGCAGGTCAGACCTGACCTATGTCAGGTGAGAACACTCCCTACCCTTTTCAGCTTGTAACCAAGCTAGCCAGACAGCTAACTACAGTAAGATCAACACCACTACAAATTAACATGAATTCAAAAGCATTTGGCCTATTGGCCTCGTTCCTCACCCACCAACAGGGTTCTTAGAGGGTTCCAGACAGATCTTGTGAAGGACACTGCCTTCATGCTAGAAGATGCTCTAGCCTTTTATCTTAAAGGCCAGCAATTCAGAAAGTAAATGAGAAAAAGGCATCTGTCAGTAAAATGGTTGGAAAACAGTTTCGATCCCTTCAGGAAAACAGCCAGAAATTTCTCACACTGAAGAAGTCAGCTTGTTTTAGCTCCCCTCTTACATGAAACTGTATCCCTTTGGTCTAAACACAAGGCTGCTTAAAACAAGCAAAGCACAAGGGAGAAGATGTACTATTGTGCTTGCCAAGCAAGCACCAGCCCTGAGAGCTTACAGCCCAGAATGCCCAAGGAACTGCTGCAGGTGCAGCGCTCAAGGTCCCTGCGCACAGCAGCATGAGAGCATCCTGGTCTCATCCCAGAGCTCCAGACACTCCCCATGTACAGGGAAATCCACATCCCTCCTCCATAACACCAGAGCAACACAAAGAAAAGTTACAGGCAACGTGCTTCTGCGGCAGTAGGGACAAAGCCCCTTTTTAAAGATGAAAAATAACCAAAAGCCATTAGCTATCTGCTTGCAAGGTCAAGCAGTGAAGAATAGAGTCCTGCTTTCCATTAACCAAGAGGAGACTATTTAATATTTGAGGAGGTTGTTACAGCTCAAGATATAGTACATTGTGCCATGTGCTCAGACAGCCTGACACCTAACAGCAAATGGATAAAGCTAGGGACAAATACGTGGAGGAGACTGTAGAAATCAGAACACATTCTCAAAACATTCTCTTAGCAATGATGAGTCATGGCATTCCGGGAAATGAGATGCAAGTACCCAGCATTTTGGCAAAAGACAGAATTAAGCCATGAAAGAAGCCCAATTCTCCACTACTTCGCTGTCTCCACTGAGTTCCCACATGAGGACATACAAGTCAAATCCTGTTGGCCTTCATGATCTCATCGCATAGCTCTCAGCACCCTGCTACCCCACAACACGCTGAAGTAATGCCACAATGGAAACAGTTGTCTTGGGAGCGATGGAAAGCTGCAGAGACCTCTAAGGAAGCCACTCCAACTGCTACCTCAGTATTTCAGATTGATGTCAGAGCTATGGAGACAAGCCTGGTGTACCTGCTACCCAGCCTAGGCCCACCACAGCACCACTGGAATGCAGCTGAGTGGGTACTTGGGTTTTGGTATCACAAACATTTGTTAACAGAGCTCAAGGGAAGTGGTGCTGAGATAGCTGGAGATTTTGGGCTTCCTGCCATATTATTACTTCTAAAGTATGCTCAACACAACAGACATAGCAACGAGCAGCTTTGAGAAAGTGGTTATATTACCTCTTCCATCGTGTCTCTCCTGAAGCAACAGCAGCTCGGCCTTGTCTAAAAGCTCTGTATCATTCCGGAGATCTGTCGAGCTCTCCTGAGTTCTCCTCCCACCTATTGACTACTGGGGCAAGGGTGAATGTTAACAACTGCCTCCCAGCCACTCTTCAGTGATGCCATAGCATGTGACATCATGATCATCTCCATGGTGACAGAGCAACACAACTGAATCAGAACAGGAGGAGGCCAATTAGAACAAGAAAGCTCTTTTGCAGTTGGAGTCATAGTAATTGACAGAAAAAAGAGAAGCTGTTAAGAGAAAGCATGTCCTTCCAACAGTGAAAGTCTTGCTTTTAGTTTGCCAGGCGAAGCTAAAACCCCCAAATCACAGCTATAAATAAAAAGTCCTTGTACACTGGAAGATTCGTGCTATCATTAGCACCTTCCCCAGTTTCAAGAACACTGAACACAGCCTGGCTCAGAGATACCATTTGCCCCCCTCCTCCCTCACATCAAGTTCTCCTTTCCATTGTAGCCTGCCCACATGCTTCGGAGGCTTCTCAGCCCATTACTCCTCAGCAGATCTTCTCAAATGCCTTTCAACTTGTTATAATTAGTGCACACGTGTGGGGGCAATACACAAAAGAAACCAAACCAAGGCTGCCAACCCATGCAGTGAATCACGACAGCTAAGACTACCTTCAAGGATGGCACTGACCGGGGATTTGAAATGGCTATGAAAGAGATTCACACCTTCTAGGCATCTACGTTACGTTGCTTTCAACTTCCAAAGCAGTAAGAGATACAAAGAACCAATCTCCACTACTGTAAGTGAACGTGTCCCCAGCAGTGCCAAAACAATTTAAGTCAGGCAGGATTCCCTGACTGATCCTCACACTCCCTCCTACAGCAGATGCTAACCAGGAAAAACTTGCTCCAGTCCCAGAGACAAACTAAAAGCTAGGTGCACTGCTGCAGAGCGGCCTGAAGCAGCACAAAGCTACTGGGGAGCCCTTGCAGCAGAATGGCTGTTTGGAGTGTGCCACAGTTAGCCTTTAAGTCACAGGCACCTCTACTTGTCTATAAATTCAGCCAGCCATATTTCTCAGGTAGCCTAAACATTGCAGCAAGTTATATGCTTGGTTTACTTTCAAAGAAAGCAAGCTGCAAGTTGTAAGCGACAGGACAAAGTCAGGCTAGCTGAAGTGAGAACAGCTGCACCCAACACAGCAGCTGGGGCACAGCAGTACTCACCATGCTCACCACCAGCAGTGGTGAAGCCTTCAAGGGTAACATTGCTTCCCAGAGCTGCACTGAGCAGACCTATTCTTTTGCTGCGTGATTCAGTGGGAAGGCGAGGCCTGTCACCCTTAGCAGGAAAAACAGAGTGTGCAGGTCCAAAGCACTAGCTAGCTTGTGGCACGCAGAGGCTGGGCAGTCATCAGGACGGCAGCTGTTTTGTGATAAGACACAGCTGGCAAAAAACTCCAAGTCAGCTTAAAGTGATGCTGAAAAGTCATCACACCGTAAGAATTAGCATAAAACACATCTAACAGGTACCTTTAACGACTTCAGCAGAAGCAGTTCTGAGCTATAAATCCACCCAAGTGAGTTGCTGTATGCAACACTTACCAGCTCCTACCTCAGCTTAGCAACGTTACTTCACATGCTGCAGCAGGACCTGAGTAGAGGGCTTAACAGCAACCTGTGTTACCACTGGGATTCTCCCAGCCATTAAAACAAGCCATCCTGTGATGCTTCCAGGTCTTCTCCCAGTCACTGTCACCCGCAGACACCACTGGCTCAAGCTGCAGAGGAACACACACCTGCATGCTTCCACCTACAGGACAGCATCTGAGGGGCACCACATTTCACAAACTACCGCTTTACTTCTCTGTAACAGCTAATTCATTCTTCAGTATGGCTTCAGTGTTGCTGGCACACAACCTTGCTCACCAGAGCTGTAATCTCATCTGCCAGCTACAAGAACACATGCCATCACCCATACCCAACCATGTTTGCTAAGAGAGCAAGAGCTAGAAGAGAGCAGAATGCACAATCAAGCGTGAGCCAGACCTTGCTGCTATGGAAAGACCTGAGAGAAACAGAAACAATAACTTTGGAAATAACCTGCCTCTGAAGTTATTTGAGAGCTGCCTCTCCCATCACCCTGAATATTCAAAGACTTTAAAAAACAGGAAAAAAAAAATCAAAGGTAAGCACACAAATAGCAGTGCCAGAAGAAAGCAGACAGCACTTCAAAGTTTGCTGCTATCACAGCACCAGCAGCCTAAATGGCTGGCCCCATTCTGTCCTGATGAGACAAGAGAGGCTCAGCAGCCCCAGGAGCAGCCCAAGCCCTGAGTGCTGGAGCAGTGGGAGGCTGCAGTGGGATGTCTGTCCGTCCAACAGCACAAAGCACAGCACTCTGAAGAGGCAAGGTGACAGACACACACTCATCTCTGTTCCTTAAAGCTTTCTGTTGAACACCCAGGAGGACAGGTTAGGAAGGGGTTCCTCTGCACATTCAGCAGCTCTCTCTCCAAGTGAGCCAACTGACCCAACCAGAATAGCAGCAGAGGTGGGGGCCGATGTTGTGGCTCCCACTGGTCAGAGGAAGCTGTTCTAGCTCCTCACCTTGCCCTAGCGCCTGCTGCAAACAGGCCATGGTTGGAAGGCCATATCCTGCTGCTGCCCCAGCCCCCCTGACACAGCCACCCAGCCTGGACAGGGAGCAAGCAGGGCAGCACCGCACATCCCCACAGCTCTGGGGACAGCCAACACAACAACCACTTGTGCCCTCATACTTGTGCACCCGCTGGCACACACCTGCAGTACAGCCATGAGCTGCTCCCAGGCACTAGGGCCCCACTCAGCAGGCCAGAGGCTTGCAATTAAAAATGGCCTGGCTTCCTTTTTATTTCTAAAGCCGGTGTCTTGCTTTGTTTCGAGGAGCAACTTCTGCAGGAGCAGAACTGCACCAGCCTGTGTCAGCAGCTTCCCCTCAGCAACATAGAGCTGACTCTCAAGCAGCACTCGTCTCCAGTAAGCAAGTTCATAGAGCAGTGATAAAAGCTAACGCACAGTGTAACATCACTATTAGTAGTGGCAGCTTCCAGAATGCCCTGAATGATTGCAAGGTGTCAGTGAGATGCAAACATTGGAGCCTGGTGCCAGCTGCAAAGCCAAGGCCAACAGCAGCAGCGCTGTGGCTGAGGCAATAAGCTGCTGGTTACACCTCTGCACCACCTGCTATCTGGGATCTTCCTGCTCAAGTCCTTGCTCTTGGCATGCTGCAAACTAAAGGGTCACTAAAATTGAATACTTTTGGATCCCAGCAGCTACTTGGTCCAGCACCAGAGCTCTGGATGAACAAGCACTGCTTATCACCCTTTTCCTCCCAAGGGGAGGAGAGAAGCAGCTGCTCAGGCACCTGAGGAAGAGGTTCCCCCGCTCTGTGCCACGGTTTCCCAAAGCCTCCTTCTCCCCAGGACAGTCACTCTGCACACCGTGCAGCACTGGGACATTACACCAGCTGCCAGGGAGCTGGCTTTGCCCTGAGTAGCAGTGCTAAGAGGCCAAAATCCTCAGCCCAGGACTGTTACTAGAATACCATCGCTTTCTTGCCTGACCTGCCAGTCTTTCAATAGAGAGCACAAAAACCTGGAAGAGTTCCTGGACAGAATCGTTGCGACTTGAGACCCCATGTTTAGGCCAAGCTGAGAGACTGAGAAGAGCCTCAGGGTTCAAACAAAGAAGAGAAGGCTTCTAACAAAACAGGGACTGAAGCAACCGTCCAGGCAGCAGGGAGAGCGGCCACACAGCAGTGTGCTGGCACCCAGGCTGCTCTGACATGCTGCCCTCGCAGGAGCAGCCCCAGCAGCTGGGCAGCATAGCAGCTCCTCCCCAGCTCCTTCAGAGGTGGGCTCACAAACCCCCACAGGGACAATTCCGCTGTGGCCTGGGACACTTCCTCGAGCTTTAGACATCAGTAGTCACCTTATTCTTAAGGCCTAAGAGATGGAATATCCGTGCTGTAACTTCTCAATTTTGAGTCTGAATGGAATGTAACTGTAGATATTCCCACCCTGGCTAGGAAGTTCAAGATCCATCTGCAGCTCAGCAGTACCTCGTGTGGGCTATGTTCAGTTAGAACCTCAGCTGCTCCCAGAATATAAAAAACAATGCAAATAGCTTTCTCAGAAGTTTGACTAACCTTACAACAACTCCCATTGAAAATTCCCTTTTATCAGTTTTTAAATACCTTTCAGCTTTCATTAAGTGTCACTCTGCACTATGACAGCATCAGTAGGAAGTCATACTCAACTTCTAATCTTTGCTTTAATTCTACACTCTGACAGGCTCACACAACAACTATGAATTTACCTTTGAAACATTCATCACTGGATTTTCTTGGTCAGCCTCAAACTGAAGACGCAGCACAGTAACTTCAGCTTTGATCTCTTAGAATTAGGCTTAAAAGATCACTGAAATGAAGCCTGAACTTCTTAATGAAGAGTACTAAATAGGACAAACAAGATTGACAGTTAACACATCCTTCATGTAAACACCAGAGGTAATTCAAATTTATGTATCCTTACACTGTTTCTCTTTGAGCACTCCTGCCTAACCCAGTAAGCTACAGCCTGTTTCTGGTAAGTCCACTGTGAAGAGGCTTTTTTCATTTTTTGCTGTTGCAAGAAGAGCTGACAAGCTTAACCCCTTGGACTCCATATGGCAATGAGGATTATCAAGTTCCTGTACACGCTCTCTGCTAAGAAGCAGACACAGTGTACGGGCTGCAGCACTTCAGGTCATGCAGGTATCAGACACCCTTCCTGCATCCCGGTACGTGCACATGGGGATTTCAGGTTGTGAGACCAAGCAAGGGGCTTGGCAAGGCAGGAGAAAATCCAAACTGATGTTATCTTCCTCCAGAGTACCCAAATGCTGCAAAGAGAAATTCAGGGAGACCAGACAGCAGGTAATCAAGAGTCCTATCTCCTACAGAAGTTGGAAGAACCTCCAGGGGAATTCAACTTACTCTCCTGGGTGGAGAAAGGCATGGTCAAGTGCATTTCCCTCCCCAGCCCTGCCCAACAGTCACCTGTTCGAATTCCAGACCTTCAGTAAAGCCCAGTAGCTCAAAGAGCAGCAACACAGCACTGCTTTCAAGTCCCTACATCCTTCCCACATAAGCTCGCTGTTACACACCCCTGGGTCAATCTGTGCCTTCCCCTGCTCGCATGTTTCAGGTCACTATAGCAGCATATCCTGAAAAAACTTCCCTATTACATTTCTGCTTCAGTACCACCCACAAGGTGAGGACCTCAGGGGTGCTCATCACCTACCCCAGACAGTGACTGCCAGCCCACACTGCAGTATAGACCCACTGGTACTAGCCCATCCTGGGGCAGAGATGCAGAGGGCTGAGCCCAGGCCCAAACTTCAGCCCTGGGGCAATCGCTCCCCTTGCCTACTGCTGCTCCAGAGGGCAGAAGGTTCACTCAGCGTGCTCATCTGCACCAAGCACCCAATAATTCATTAATGCTGCAGAAGGAATTAATGCAGACAGCACTCCTGCTCTCTCACTAACTAGCACATCTGTAAATAGTTTGACTTCCACTTCTTTAGGGACAGTTTACTTCCAGCACTCCAGCATCGCTGTCCCCCCACTGCACCATGAGGTGCAGAGCAGGAATGGAGGATCAGCACCTTCTGGAAGCTGTACCAGAGGGACCCAAGTTCGCCACCGCCATCCCAAGTCCCAGTACAGCCTTCACTTGGTCCGATAGCCTGAACACTAATCTCCTTCCAAAGCAAACCACAATTATACTTAGCATTTCTCCTCTCTCTTTTTAAATCTGCTCTGACAGGAAACACACTGACAACTTTCCACTGCAGAAATTAAAGTGGATTTTTCTTGAACAAGGCCACCCGCCTGCACAGCCTTAATCCTTCCAGCTCACATATGTTACTGTAACTTGCACTGTGCTCAATCCAATTATGCCTCCTTGATCCATTAAAAACATTTGAGGCTGTTGTGCAGGTTGCACGGAGCAAAGGCACCAGCCAAGGCCCTGCGGACGGTCACAGAGAGCACTGCTAGACCCAGTGAGTAGTTCTCTTCCAGCTACGAGAAGCTGGGCTCCAACAGCCCACATCTACATAGGAGACAACTAATTGTGTGTTCATTCTTGTGAGTGCTGAGCAGTTATTAGTTATCCATTAAAAGCTTTCTCAATTCCACTGCTCTGGCAGCATACAGAGCTCAGAGTGAGCTCATGGAGCAGCAGGTCTCCATGCATGGCACAGTGGGTTGGAGCAGCAGGTGAAAAAACCCTGAGCTAAGCAGTCAGAAGAATCCACAGACCTGAAGTAGATGTGCAGATCTAGCACCTGAGCACCCAACTGCTGACACACCCACAGCTGCAAAGGCCAAGGCAGCTCCACCAGCAGCTGACTGCCTGCCCTACAGCCAGTGCCACGATGCAGGCACAGCCCACTGCGTCCTGCAGCATGCCTGTTGGCCCTGGACCTGCAAGGGCTGCACGATCCCAACTTCCCCCCTGTATTTTCACGACTCTCCAGACAGCAAATCCACAAACAATGGCAGTTCTGAGGGCCACAGTATGGATCCAGCAGACATCTGACCCCCACCTCCACTACGCAGAAGTCAGGTACCACCCTGAAGAAGTACAGCTCTATAGCACTGTATCTTAACAAAGAACAAGCTTCTACATTCTCCATGCCGCTAACACACATCACCTCCTCCTGACTTCCACTACAGAATACACACACAAAACTTACCTTCCAGATAAACCAAGCAGGGCAGATGCAACCCTTGGTTACAGACACTTTCCCCACGTGCTGACAGCAGCCTGACCTCCCAGCACCTGCTGCAGGACCGGGCACCAGCCTGAGACTACAGAACCAAGTCTGCCGACCAGCACAAGCAGGCAATCTGGCTCATTATCACTCCACATGGTTGGGATTTATTTTTAGGATCCAATACTACACGGTGTGGGATTTTTTTATTTTTATCTCTTAACTGCGGAGTTGCAGCCCAGGAACCAGAGATCCTGATTTCATTCCTG
>NC_034427.1:360643-437358 GCF_002078875.1 Numida meleagris | reverse complement strand
CGGCGGCGGCGCCCCCAGTCCGGCCCCGCCCGCTGCCCGCGGGGCGTTCTCACGCCCGGCTCGGGGCCGTGCTGGCGGGAGAAGGGAGCGCCACGCGGAGGACGGTGGAGGAAACCCGGCGGGCAGGGGAAAGCGAAACAGAAAGCGCCCGGGATGGAGGCCTCGGCACTGCGCTCGCTTCGTGCTGCTGGCCGCGGGAGTGGGGCCGACGTTCCTGTAGCCCCGCTGCCGAACTCTGTCCCAGCGCCGGGGCTGTGGGGCCGACACCATCCGCAGCGCGGCTCCGTCCCCCCGCAGGGTCTGGCCGCGGGTGTCCCCTGCTCGGGACCGCGGTGGGCGCTGGGCTGCGCGGGGCTGATCCTGTGCGGCCGGGCCTTAGCACGCGGCTCCGTGGGCGGCGGTGCTGCCGAGCGGCTCACACCGGCGCGTGCCCGAGTTCCCGGAGCCACGGTCGGCCCTCGTTACTCTGTGTTGCTTATGGCTCCCTGCGTTTGGTGGAGGCCTGCTCGGGTTCCTGTGGCACAGAGAAGCCGTGCGGAGCACCGTGCCCTGTGCCAGCTTCTTGGTCACGGCAGTGGAGCTGCTGTGGATGTGCTGCTGTGCTACAAACACAGCACCCAAAGCGAGGCCCACGCCACAGGACCTCTGCTCCCCACCGATTTAAGGAGGGAAACTTCAAGCACAGGCCCAGGCCGGGCAGCGACACTGCTGGGATCTCACCCTGCTGAGGATAGTGCGCTGCTGTTGCTGCCAGGGGGAATTTAGCAAGCTGGGCTGCTCTTAGTGCTCTGGTTTCTCCTTTGCTTGCACATGGATGGAACTACTGAGTAAAAGCGCGGCTTATAGTAGTAAGAAGTGAGAAGGATGGGGCTTCTGAGCATGTTACCGAAAGGAAACGCTGGCAGCTGCATTTCTTTCCTGCTTTGTATATGGGCACTGCTGGGAGATGGCCTGGACTTCGGTGCCATGCTCACTTTATAGTGTTAAGGCTGAGCCACTTCTGCCTGCCCTGTATCTGCTGGCATGGGTGCAGCAGGGAGCACCGAGGGCAGCCTCACTGCTGCAGAGGGATGGAGGTACTTTGGTATGGAGGTAGCAGCAGCGTTACAGTAATGGAGCAACATCAGGGACCTCCTGGTAAGAGGGAGCAGCCTGGGCATGGTAGCGGATTTTCCATAATAACAAGGAAAGCAGATAAAAAATGAGCAGGTAAATATGGAGAGGAACAGTTGTTACAAATCTCTTTGTGTCTTGCAGTTGTATGAACAGATCACGGAACTCTCATACCCTCCCTTATTCCCTTACAAGCACCCGTGGAGCATGCACCATAAATCTTTCTCTGGTGCATGCACATGCACAGACAACTCTCTCTCTCTCTCTCTAATCCCTTTCCTACTGGTATGTCAGAGAAAGCTATTTCTGGAACGTGAAATCTAGGTCAAAAAGAAGGAGAAAATCTAAAAGCAATGATAACAGTCTCTCTCCTCAAAGACCATATGGGTTGAGCCCTGGTCACCACAATTAGCATGGGGCTGGTGGGGGGTCCCGCTGCTCAGCACAGCCTTTCACGCCCCGTCTGCGCTGTGTTTCCCTTTGCAGCCACACTGTGGGCTTTTCTCCCGGAGAGGAGAGCGCTGTGCTCCGGCTCTGGGCATGCTGGTGGCCTCCCACTGGCCAGCTGAGGGAGGAGAGGTAGCACAGTGTGCCTGCCTACATGAGAGCTGGAGAGGGAGAGGGACCCTTCCCTCCCAACTTATTGCGACTTAATTTTCCTGGAAGTCATGGTAACTCGTTCTGTAGTGAAGCAGCCTTTGTGGGCCCGCTCAGATGCAAGGTGTGGGCATTTGTCTTGCTGTGCCCCTCCCTGCAAGAGCCTGCGTGGGGATGCCAGTGCCAGGGCTGGGATCTGCCCCTCCCAGTGCAGGGTTCTTGGTACAGCAGTGCTGCTGGGAACCATCTCACTAACTCAGAGATGAAGAAAACAAACCAACAAGCAAAAAGCAATGCAAAGAGGTCAGAAGGGTGACTGTTCTGTCATGCGTTTGGTGGGTTTGTACCCCAGATAGAGCTCTCGTGGGCTAGGCAAAGCTGTGGCCTGCAGATAGGCACAAGGCATGTGCAACCCTGGAGGCTCCTGCAGGGACAAGCTCATGTCTGGTTCTGACTGGGGGGAAGCACTGGCCTTTCCTTAGCTCGTTCTGCTCTGGATGCTGCAATTCCCTTACTGGACTGGCTCAAGGCTTGCAGCCTCTCCTCCACCAGAGCCGCTGCCATGGCGCCAGCAGAGAGGGAGAACTTGAGGGCCGCTGCCCCTGGAGCTCACACTGTCGAGGATGGCTTTTGTCTCAGGGATTTATAGCAAAGACAGGTCAGCAAGAGGAGGAGGCAGAGCTGCATCCCCTGGCCTCCCTGAAAGAGCTGGGCACAGTACGAGCAGCTGGGAAACAGGACTTTCTGGGAACAGGCTGATGAATCCCAGGGCAGGGTGTTGCCATGAGCAAGGCTGCTATTACAAAAGGCATTTGGAGAAGAGCTCGAGTGGGAACTGGCCTGGTACAAGCTTTCCCTGCTGCCACTGCGTCATTTTTTGGAGGCTAGGATGGGGTCTTGCCTTATTTTGCTGTGCTTTGCACACCTCTCTGCTTTCCCATTTCCCCTGGACATCAAATACCAAGGGCCTTTTGAAGGCAGCTCAGTATTACCAAGCAGTCTATTAATCACGCAATTTCTAGTGATGCCTCTAGTAAGAAGACACTGGGGCTGGGGGGCCCTCTGTAATGCACAGAGGTGAGTGGGGCTGTCGGCAGAACACCTGGCAATTAGATGAATAGATTTCATGGGGGCTTCTGAGTCTCCTGCTTTGCAACGGGCAAAGCTTTGTTTAAGGCTGATCAAGGGCAGCTCATCATCTGTCTTTCTGGCTGTCAGATGGGAGCTAATTGCCCTGTAATGTGGGAGCGACACCAGTTTGTGGGTGGCACCGAGCAGCTTGTCAGAGGGATGACAGCTGTCAGGCCTCTCCCACCCCCCGAGCACACGCATGCCACAGATCCCGGGGCTCGCAGTCCTCTGTAACATGGAGCTTTCCACACATCCTCACTGCTTAGTGTTATGATTCAAACCCTGCACATTCCTTAAAGATAGAGAAACCTGTGGGAGCTTGGGAGACCTGTTCTACAGCACAGCGGCCACCAGTCACAGCCTCACCGATGCACACGAGTGTTTGCAGGAGGAACCAAGACCAGGTGGCTGATGAAAGATGTGACTGCTGCCCAGATATGCCTCCTGCCTTCCCTGTCATACATGCATACAAACACAGATGCCCCCTCTGCTCCCCACCCCCTCCATCATATCTGCATCCCTCTCCAAGTCCCTGCAGGTAACGCAAAGGGATGGAGGATGTTTTGGAAATTAGCAAATTTCTGCTGCTCGTATCACAGATAGATGGCACGTGCAAGGTGGCAACTAGTCCTTTGCTCGGGCTGCTCTTCTTTCCCAGCATTAGCCCGGGCTTGTGGCAGTGCTGAGTCGTGCTGTCAGGAGGAGCAGGATGGGAATGGGCTGCACTTGTTGGCTGCCTGCACTCCCCTTCCCACTCCTCCTCTTGCCCACTGCTGGCATAGGGTTCTGGCCCAGAGCTGGGCAGCATGCTCTCTGCTCTCCATTGCCTCTGCCAGCTGCATCTGTGTGGAGGCTCCTCTGATGCTGCCCCATGCTTCTGCAGATGGGTGCCAGTCCTGCTCATGCTGGGATCAGCCTGCCCAGCAGGACTTACATGGCTGTGCCCGTGGGTGACTGCTTGCTGTTTGCCTCGTGTCTCCAGCAGCATGTGCAGTCCTGGCGGGACACTGGCACCTGCTCCTCCTGCCTACTCCAGGATGTGCCTGGAATCTCCCCTGCCCCAGGCAATGGAGTTACTCTGGCATCACCTCCAAAGGAGAGGCCAGGGTTTTGTCCATCATAGTAATTACTAATTAAAAGAGTAGGACCTGTCTGGAAAGAATAATGCTATCAGAGGCATCTGGAACTATGAATACCACAATCGCTCAGGAACAAGAGCACACTGAGGCTGCAAGTTGCTGGGCAATGGACTCAAAAAGACTCCTTACTGCTATGAAATTCAGAGCAAGACATGTTTGTGCTTCCCACCAGAGTCGCTGAATGGGTGTGTCTAGGCAAGTATACTTGATGGGCAAGGGGCACATAGGACTAGATGCCTTAAATAACTACATGGCTGCTGCCATTCAGTGTGTCTCCAGGAGATAAAGTGATTGGAGCCAGTCCAGCCAAAGGATAAATTCCCTGCACCTCCTTGTCTGAAGGTTTTGAAAGACCCACCTCCAGGCAGTACAATGCCAGCAGCAGCCCAGTGATCCAAGTGATGGAACACCTCCCCTGTGAGGATGGGCTGAGAGAGCTGGGGCTGTGCAGCCTGGGGAAGAGAAGGTTCTGGGGAGAGCTGAGAGTGGACTTGCAATATCTAAAGGAGGCCTATAGGAAAGAAGGGGACAGATTCTTTAGCAGGGTCTGTTGTGATAGGACAAGGGAAAATGGTTTCAAACTAAAAAGGAGGAGTTTTATGCTGGATATAAGGAAGAAGTTTTTTACAATAAGGATGGTGAGGCACTGGCACAGGTTGCCCAGAGAGGCAGTGGATGCTCCATCCCTGGAGACACTCATAGTCAGTCTGGATGGGGCTCTGAGCACTTGATTGAGCTGTAGATGTCCCTGTTCATCGCAGGGGAGTTAAACTAGATGACCTTTAAGGGTCTCTTCCAGCTCAAAGACTGGTTGGGCATTGGAACAAACTGTCCACAGAAGTGGTAGAGTCATCAACCCTGGAGATATTTAAAAGACATGTGGATGTGGTGCATAGGCACATGGTCTAGTGGTGGACTTGGTAATATTGGGTCATGTTTGGACTTGATGATCTCACGGGTCTTTTCCAACATAGATGATTCTAGGTTGACTCTACTCTAAAGGAGTTCACAGCAAACTCCAAAACCTTGTCACTCCTCCATCACTAAGGGATGAAGGCAGATGCCTTCTGACCTCCATCTGCTGGCCCCAGTTTCTGCCTCTGACTGAAGGGGCTGAAGAGACCAGGGTATGCTCCGACCCTGGGGCAATGAACGCTGAGTTCCTGACGTACACTTTTGCTCCCAAGAGTTTCAGAGAGAGGTCAAAGCCCAGACTGGAGGAATGTCAGTGAGATGCAAAGTGGAGAGCATGAGGAGGATGAAAGCTATCAGCAGTGGAGACTTTCTGCTGAAGGTTCCAGCTGCACTTGCAGCCCCTCAGTACTTCAGCCAGTGCTCCCACCCTGCCGGGGGCCTGCAGTAGGGCAAGGCAGGCATCCTGCTTCATCACTCCCAGCTGGATTTGCCTTTCCTGAGCAGACGCTGAGTTCTCCCTGACCTCTGCAGCCTGCACCAACTCTGCAACCAGAGCCCATTGGCCATTTCAGCATCCACATCCAGAGACTTCAACTCAGCCATCCTGGCACCATCCCTGTCCACTCCCACCAGCACAGAGAAAGCTCAGAGATGCTCCCCACAGAAACCTTCAATGACTGAGGCTGAGATACCCTGTAAAGTGTCTGAGGGGAGCTGCCTGCACACCCAGCACCCCTGGGCACTCAGAGCCCTGTCCCCACCACCGCCGCAGCTGCGCTGGCACTCACTGTTGGTGGGCAGGGTCCTGCTGCCGCTGAGGCTGCCTGCTGGCGGGGGGGAGATGGAGCGGACGGAGCTGGTGTCCTCATCCTGGGAGCAGCCCGCTTGGATGGCTCGGAGGTAGCTGTGGCTCCGGGAGCGGAAGTAACTGGGCAGGGGCAGGTCCAGCACCTCGGCAGCGGCCGACTCGGCCTCGCTGTAGGTAGAGTCGCAGACCGCCTCGTACTGCTCCCCCAGCTCTGGCTCTCTCGCCTGCATGAGAAGAGGGGCAGAACAATCACCCCCTGCCCAGGGCTGGGCCCCTTCCCCTCCCTCCTGCAGCCTGCTCTACTCCCCTCCTTGCTGTGGCTCCCAAGCAGTCTTGATCAGACTCAAGCAGAGCAAGAGGAGCAGTGCTGGCTGGCACAGGTCCTGGGCAAGGGAAGGGGGGACCCTCCTTCCAGGCCAGAGGGTCCCCATAGGAGCAGAGGCACTTACCGCCATAGTGCTGCAAAGCACTGCCCTGTCTCTGATGGAAAGGCTGGGAGTACAGGAGGACAAAATCCCTTCCCGGCCACCAAGAGGTTGTCCGCTGGCGTGGCCAGAGGACCCCAAGCTCAGCTATGAGACCCTGTTGGGGCAGGTGTGCTCCCCAGTGGGGGGGTTGCCCCGGCCCTGCACTGGGGCACAGGGCTGGGAATGTGTCTCTATACCCTGGGCCAGGCTGCCTGGCCCTGTGCTGGGTACCATGCCACTGGAGCCCTGCCTGAGTGATAGAGGAGAATGCCAAGTGTGTGGGCTGAGGCCCACCATGGCCTGAGCAGGAGCAGCTACGCTCCCCGCTCCCCGCTTCCTGCCGCCTCCACCTTCCCTGGCCCTGCCCTATTCTCTAGGAGCAGCAGTTGATTCAGCTTCAGCTCAGGATGCTCACCTGGGTTGAAATGGAACTAGCCTGAAACTGCAAGCATTTTGAAATACTGATGATGAGAGTTGCTGAGGATGGCTCAGTTGCCCACTTCCACCTCTCCTGGCCCTTTTTTTTTGGCTTCAAGGACACTATTTATGCCTGCTGCTGGCATCTGTAGCTTTTTCTGGGCTTCACAGGGTTTGGCTGAAAAAGCTCATTGCTTCCCCCTAGAACACTCCTAAACCCTCTGCCTAGGCCGCGGAAATCAAACTCTCCAGGTGCACTGCAGTGCCCTGGCCTGGGCAATGCGTTGTCCTCATCCTCTGGCCCTGGGCGAGTGTGCCCCACAGCTGCCTCACACCCTGCTGTGGGGGTCCAGGGAGACCCCAGAAAGCTCCATGGAGAAGGAAGAGGGAACGCCAGCGGGACGGTACCTGCTCTCCATGGGTAAATATCTGAGGGATAAGTGAGGGGGATCCAAAGATCTGGAAGAAAGAGTTGAAGAAGGTTAAAGGCCAAGAAAGGGGTAGCCCTCACACAGACAGCCATTGCACAGGGACCACAGACGGGGGGAGCAGATGGCCCTTTCCTTGGGGCCCGTGCTGCAGACACTTTGGTACAAACTTCAGAGCCCATAAGATGCCAAGCAAAATGCTGCACAGGCCCCTTTGACAGCGGCACAAACATGGCATGGCAAAGCTCCACGGGACATCTCTGAGACAGAGAAAGGCTGCTGATGCGTTTAACCTGTTGTATGCACTGCATATTAATTACATATACACAGGGCACACTTGGACGCTGACAGCAGGAACACAGTGCTGGGGCACCCTGGGCACGCATGTGGTGCCTGTGGCTGTGGGACAAGGGCAGGTGTGACTCCTGACTTGTACCTCATGAAGCCCTGGAACCTCATGGTGTGGCCTGGAGCAGCAACAGCTTTTGCAGCTGCAGAGCTGGGTGGACGACAGGCCAAGTGCTCCCTGTTGGGGAAACTGTACTTTGCCCTGGCTGGGGTCAGGCTGGCCACCTTGCTGCTGTCCCTTCTGTCCCTACACCAGGAGGAAGGCCCATAGAATCCACTCTCTTCTCTCCACAGCAAAGCCATGGAATGTACTTGGCATCAGGACAGATACCTGATAGACAATGCGCTGCCTTTGTGAGGAATCCCTTCTCCCCATCTCCTGGCAGCTCCCTACATTCCCAGTCTACAAACACATTCACTCCAGGAGCTCTTTTTTGCACAAGTTGCTCAAGATGGCCCCTTCTGGGAAGAATCCAGGTTCAAATGCCAAATGTACTCAAGGCTCTGGGGGCTTCTGCATAGGGCACAGTTTGAAGTGTGTTTCAGAAAAGTTGGGTGTCAGCAGCCACTTGTCCTCTCATGTTACAGGTAGATGCTGATGCTCTCATCAGATGAACCCCACATTTCCAGAGGCTTCCAGAGGTGGAATTCAGCCAGCACAAAATGAAGTGGAGAGGACTTTGAGAGCTGGAGATGCTTCTGCATGCTAGGTCTGACAAGGGAGGTGTTGGGAGTTGCCCAATAGTGAGATCAGGGGAGGAGCTGCCTGCAGCACATACAAAAAGGCAGGTTGGACCTGCCAGAGACTCAGGCCTCAGGTGAGGTGGCTGTGCTAACTCCACCCTGAATCAACACCTATGCAGTTTGTGGGACGCCTTTAGATCCCAATTCAGCTGCAGCCAGACACTGGTTGATTTGGAGGAAGGCAGGCAAATGGTGACACCAGGCCCAGGCTCAAGCCAGTGCCGCAGCAGTCGGCATTATGGGTCTGCAGGTCTGGGTCTGGAAAGGGGCACAATTGGGCAGCTCCTGGCACAGTGCAGACTGCTTGAGACACTTCAGATGCCTTTGTAGGGTACTGCTCTCAGTTGCTAAGTGGCACATACGGGCTGGGAGAGAGCACAGACTCAGCATGCTCCTGGCAGAGGCCTGGATTCAGACACAGGTTTACATGCAAAGGACAGGAATGCAACGGCCCTGACCTCTTTCCCTGTGCACATAAACACCTAGCATATTGTCTGTGTACAAGAAACAAGACTGACCACAAAGAACACAGTATGCCCATGAGCAATGCTTTGTGTCCTTCCCCAAAGCTCTTCACAAATGGCTTCAGCTGCTCTGCCACTAGTAGCTGCATAAGCCAGCTATGGGGCTGAAGCAGCCGGGTGGGGATGAATGTGGGCTCAGAGCCCCGCACACCTGGAGCGGGTGCCAGCACACACCTCCAGCCCTCCTCCAGGCTCTGCTATCGCACATCCAGCCTGCTTCCTTAACTGCTGCCTTGTTCTGCCTCCCTTGTTCAATGAGCACTGGCAGCATGTGGGAGACAAGCTGCAGTAGCATGGAAAGGGCATGTGTGTGCACGTGTTCCCACGCAGACACACATGAACAGAGACAGGACATGACAGAGGCTCAGGGTGGCAGTGACACAGCTAGGCAAAGTTCGTGGAGCCCGAGGCACCTCCACCTGCATCCCAAAAAGAAGAGTCCCACCTTGGAGTGGAGATGAGCACATGGGACCTGTGCAAGGGCCTCATGCTGGTATGAGTGATTTTCTGACCTGCAAGGCAGCTGCCTTATAGCCACCCAGGCCCCAGGCCCATCCAGGTTCATCCCAAGGGGAGGCATGGCATGGAACAGGGATTTAAGTCCAGAGGCTGTGGTCAGGGTTTGCCACCCACCATCAGTGTCTCCATGGCATCCTTGGCTCTGCCTGCCCTTCCCAGAGGCATGAGGACCAGGAGTACCCAAGGGAGACATCCCTGGTTAGCAAGCCAGCCTCCTGAATCACAGGCACCTTGTTCCTAGGTCCAAGCCGCTTCCCAAGGGATGGGGCCCTCAGAGTGTAGCAGGACTGCTGTTCCCTCTGCTGGGTCCCCGGCAGCCAGCCACAGAACGTGTGCCTTTTGCACCAGTGAGGCTGGCCTGGGCCCTGTGCCCACCCAGAGAGTGCATGGAGCTTGCAGCAGGAGTGGGCAGCCTTGCAGGCAGCTCCTGTGTGCTGTGCAGTGAAAGCTCGAGTGCAGCCCTGAGCTCTGCCCATCATCATGAAGCATGCAGGGCTCCAGGCTGCCGTACCTATGGCCATGGCTGCAGTGACCAGCCGTGCTGAAACAAGGGAAAAGCCAGAGCAAAAGGAGTGCAGTGTGAATTAAGGAGCTGGCTCTGACCCTTTGGTAAAGCATCCAGAGAACAGCACATCTGCTGATAGAGTGCAACTGGTGCCTTGTTTTTAAGGGACCCCCCGTCTACTAGCCTCCATTCTTTTGGGCTGAGTGTGTAGTGGGACTTCACTCTCTAGCACCTCACCTGGTTGATGCAACTGGACTCATTGACGCTGTCAGAGATCTGGTTGTATTCTTCCTCCCAGGTTGGGAACTTTGGAGGTAGGAGGATCTCGACAGAGTCCAGGCGGTCCAGGCTCCTGCCAGCAGAGAGAGAGGGTGTCAGGGGTGTCCCCCAGGGAGCGGGCAGCACTGGGGTTGTGCTGGAGCTGCCGTCCCAGCCAGACCACGCTGCCAGGCACAGGAACGCATGGCAGCATGGAGCTGGTGCTGGGTACTGGGTATGCTGCTTGGCCCTGGCTGCAGCTGCTACAGGATATGGAAGTGCCTTCTCACCTTGCTGTCCCCTGGTTTAAGCTGGTACTTTGTACATGCTAGGTTTGTCCAGCCCAGGGAGCACATAGAATCTGTGCCAGCCCCAAGAGTCATAGTCCCAGTTACAGATCAGCCCCAGCACTGAGAGTGGTCATGGAGCCTGCTACTCCCTGCCTGAACTGGTGGGAAGGGTCGGGAGGGGAGAAATTATTTTTCTGTGATATTTTTGTGGACTTTACTGTTAGAAATACTTGCAGGGTTTCTGTTTGTTTGCTTGCTTGCTTGTTTGTATAGAGGAACCCAAAGGTTTATCTGGAAGAAGACCAGGGGAAGCTAAGCCTGGATGGTAGTGCTGCAGCAGCAAAGGGGTTCAGTATTTCCAAAGCAGTTTTTGGTGCAGGCTGTGAGGGAAGTCCCATGCCTGGGGCTCAGTGGGAGCCTCTGCAGCAGCAGAAGAGCAGGGCTGTTGGTGAGCCCAACCCTGCTGAGACCAGGGATACTGCCAAGAGCTGGGTGAATGGGTCTGGGAGTGTTGGAGGGAGAGTGGGAGTCATGTTGGAGGGCAAGGAGGGGTGTGGAAGGATGTGGCTCTCACACCCGTCATTGCCACCACAAGACTCTGTGTGAGGCTGCTGGAGTCCTTGTCACAGATCAGGTGGGTGTGTGACAGCCTTGCACATTAGCTCAGTGCCATCTCTGATGTGTGTGTGGTCTGTAGGGGCAGGTGGAGCTCTGGAGCAAGTAGCAGGGCACAGGCAGGCATGGTGAGGGGTGAACTGCAGCGGCTCTGCCTTGTGAACCACCTGTGGCCCCCACAGAGCAGTGTGGCGGTGAGACCTGGGGGGGCTGTGGGGTGCGGGAGGTCTGTCCTTCACACCTGGGAAGGTTGCAGGCTGTCTCCTGGCTGGGCAGACCTGCAGGAAGGATTATGGCATCTCCTGAGCCTCCATTCTGGGGTGTGATGTACACAGGAGTCACCTCTTCTCCCAGGTGATGGAGGAGAAACCTGGCCCTCTGGGGAACTGCTGCTGAGCTTGGCCATCCGCTGAGTTCCTTGTGCCTGCCATCACCCTGATCCACCCTCATCATCCGCCTGTGGGAAACTGAGTCACAGAGCAGGCAGTGGGCCCTGACGGAGCAAAGGTCTCCTTACTAGGATGGGGCCCAGTGGCTCTAGCTGAGGAGACTGAGACATGCGGCCACAATGGAGCGTGGGGCCACTGCTCTGCTCCAGATACTGTGCCACTGTTGTGGCCCTGCATCAACCTGCATGGCCACAGCTCCAGAGAGATTTCTGCAAGGGGGCAAGGACAAGGGGCTGGTCGGCAGATGGCAGCCATGCTTGCGCTCCAGGCCAGCCACATACTGGACCCCAAAGGTAACTTCACCCCCTGGTGAAGTTTCATGCTCTGATGGGCATGACGTGAATGGACAATTACCCCAAGGCAGGAAGAACCTGAGTGTCTCAATGTGGGTATTTTACACTGGAGACCCCTGGACCCAACTCTGCTCCCATTGAAGAATGTGCAAAGGAAGGGAGCAGGGGTTCAGAGCAGGCAGGATTTCCACAGTTATTTTTCATCACCATCTCCCACCAGAAAGCAGCATCTGGGCTGCAGCCTGATGGACCACGAAGGGTCTCCAGACTACTTGCTGCTCCCTTACTTCTCTGGCTCCATCTACTGAACCATGAGCAGTTCATGTACAGCTGCTCTTGTCTCCTGCCCCAGTGCTGCTCATGTCTGATTGCAGCACCAGAGGGACTTGCAGCCTATCACAGCCCCTGGGCACCTTGTTCTGGCGTCACACAGACCCCCTCCTGTGAGGACCAGCCCGTCACCCAGAATGCTTGCTTTGTTCCCTTTTCTCTGCTGTCTATCTGGCTCAAGACACAGTGGGTCTTCCTCCCTCCATACCTAGTCCCAGTGCTCTTAGTTCATCTCTCCTGGCTTCAGGGGACTACTCAGCCTGGTGCGCAAAAAGGGCACTTTATGTCTGGTCCCAGAGGCCTTGGGACTCTTGTGTAGCAAAGCAGATGGCACAGTTGCAGCAGCATGTGGCCTGTGTGCCACATGTCCTTAGCCATGCTGGCTAAACATCTCCATGTCTAGATAGTATCCCTGGGTTGCGATTTCCACAATTCCTTGGAGTAGCAGATCCTTAGCCAGAGAAAACCCAGACAGCTCCACCAAAGGAGAGCCCTCCCCATCACTGAGGGACCTGGAGAGGGCTGTCAGGAGTCACCAGGATGGAGAGCTCTCTCCTGTCCTCTGCCACATCTTCTCCCGTCATGCTCTGCCTGCCCCACAGCCAGCTGGAAAGGATGTGTGGGAACCCTGCTGGGCTCTGCTCCCAATGTGGGGTCTCTGTGCAGTGCTGCTGATCAAAACCCAAGGACTGCTTCTGGCTTGGCCCCTGGGGACACACGCAGAGCTCTTGGAAGAGCTCCAGAGTTACCTTTGGGTGGTGCTCTGCTCACTCAGCGACTGTTGGGTGGCCTTGAGGTAACTCTGCCTCCGAGCTGCAGTTTTTGGGGATGGTTTGGGGCTGGTTTCTGAGTCTTCACTATCATCATCCCCCATGGCTTTGATGTAACTCCCGCTCCGCATGCGCCGGCATGGGATCTCACTGTCTTTGTCCCGAGACAGTGTGTTGTTCCACTCCCCTTGAGGCACCTGCAAGAGTAAAGGGAGCGTGAGCAGTGATGGACAGCATCTCTGGGACCAGGGGTACCCTGGGGATTCAGGGGGTCAGTGACAAGGTTGATTGTAGTACCCTCAGCTGGAGAGTAGTGGGAGTGGGCAACACGATTCCTTTCCAACCCGCCCTTGCCAGCTCATGCCAGGCAGGCTTATGTTTGTTTGCCTCAGTTTCAGCACATCTACCCACACACATTCACTCCACACTCCATGACCTTCACACTGGACCATGCTTACACAGTTGATATAAGCCGCACAATGCCAGACACAATGAGAAAGGGAGCCTCACCAGATTTGCGCTGCATGTTGGGACATGAGTGGCACACATTTGTTTAACACAAAGCCCATGCTTATTTAAAGTAAAGCACACGCATTGGTCAGGCCAAAGCCGGTAAGTGCTGCACAGACCAGGACCTCTGGACCAGAGTCCAGTCCTCCCTCCAAGATTTGTAAGTTGAATGACACTCTTAGTGTCTGAAATTCATTTTGGCAGCCAAGCCAGGCCCTCACAAGTCCTTGAGCAGCTGGGGTATGTAGACTTTTGCTGGTCTCTGCATAGAGATGAGGAATACCTTGCAACAAAAGCATTTCTCACCTTACTAGTTGTGGCAACTCTGCCATCAATTTAAGGCAGACACAGTCTCTAGTTCTCTTAGCGGATATGGTCAAGCTAATGCTTTCCATGAGGACTGAAGTGCTGATCAGATCAACTAATACTGTTGCCTGTCTGCCCTGCAAAGGTTTGTGTAGGTTGCCAGTGGCACAGCCAGGGCTCTGGAGCGGCAGAAGAGCCAGATATCAGCCCAAGGCTAATCAAGGCAAGACCACATGCAGCACAGGAAAGACCAAGAGAAAGATGAGGCAACCAGAACTGACAGGAGAAAGTCCTGTTTTTGTGGCTACCTTGGTCTGTGAACAGTCCTTAAAATGAGAAGACATGGTCAAGGAGAAGAGGAGAATGAAGTGAGGACTGAAGCAATAGTTCCTAAGGGGCCATCAGCAATCTGTTCTGCAGTCTTTGCCTATCAGAGGGGTGCAACAGTATGGACTGGCTGTGCAAGAGAACAGTAGGCAAGCCTGAGGACAGCAAGAGTATTCCTCAAGACAGGGTCTGCTGTGGTTATGGGTACATCTAGCACCCTGCAGAACTGTCCACTGCTCTGCCTGCAACTGTAACAGAACCAAAGAGTGAAGCCATAGACTACAGGCTCTGAAAGAGATCTTCACTTAGAAACGTGGAAGGACCAGGACAGCCCAAGACTGCTCAGCCTGCTGCAGGGAGCCTGCTGGTTGGGGAGCACCAATGGCGAGCAGCTGTGTGCTGAGCCAGCTCACACTGGTGAGAGCATCCACATTTACTTTGCTGACAGAGCTGTTGGATTTACCCAACTCCCTGAGGGGCTGTAGGATTAATCAGCCAGTGTTTATCTAGTGCTTTGGGAATGCAGCTAACTGTGATCAGCTGGAGCTGCTAAGTACCACTGTGTTCCTGTTCCCTTCTTCGTTTGCAGCAGGCTGGTTCTGTGTGTGCTGCCTGCAGCTGCTGGGGTGCAGCATCATCCTGAGGCTGCAGTGCTGCAGGTAGCGACTTCTTGTTCTCCTGCCTGTGCAAGGTGTGCAAGATGTGGGCTCAGACCACACATAACAGCTTTTCTCACTTTGCCCTAATGAAGTCAGGAGTTTAGCCTATGCTCCTCAGCCTGTTGCTTGCCGTGTCTGTGCAGGAGAACCCCCACAACCCATGGGATCCCATTGGTGATACAACTGCTATAACTCCTAAGGGGTTCCCCATCAGCAGCCTGTTCTGCTGTCTTTTTTATGTATCCAGAGAGGGCACCAGTGTGGGCTGGCTGTGCAAGAGAAGGGCAGGCAAGCCTGGGGACAGGAATGGTACCCCTGAGCCAGGAATGGTTTTTATGGGGGGACACAGTGCAGAGAGCCAGAGGCATCACGCTGCCTGCAGGTGAGCTCCAGGCAGGGACTGACATGGAGCAGGTCCCACATGTGAGACACAGACCTTGCCAGGCCTCCCCAGCCCAGCTCCCACTGCAGGGTTGCACACCTCTTTCCTGCTCTGCCTCCCACAATCGTCCTGCTTAACAAAGGCTTCTGGGCTGGCTGCTTGTAAGCTCAGGAGCTTACAGGGGTATAACCCCACAGAATTCTACAAAGTAAGAGAAGAGTCCCTTCTCTCCTGAGTGTGAGAACTCTTTCTGCCCAAGCAAAGCTGCCTGCAAGGGGTGGCCCTGAGGCCAGCCAGGAGGGGGCTGGATCCTGCTGGATGAGTCCTTGCTGTGCAATAGAAGTCCCTGGCATTCCTGCATCACAGGGACCCTGGGAAGCACTGTTGTACTGACTTGACTGCCTCAGTGTCTGGTCTGACTTGAGACTGAATTCTGCTGCTCGAGGATGGATTGCAGCCTCCTGCCCACACAGCTCCTGGGCTAGTGAGTGGCTGGGGTGAGAGGCAGGCAGGGTTGGGGGCTCTGCTGCTGCAACTGGTCTATGGTATTGTAAGCTGAGCATCCCACAGCAACGCATGCCCCGAACAGAGCCAGGACATAGGCCTCTCCTTGGGACAGCCTGGAGCAGCTTTGCTGTGAGGACAGCCGTCTGGTCCTAACTCAGTTGCCTTCTTTCTCCCTTCCCTCAACTTGGCAAGGCAGCAAGCTTGGTTCCAGAAACAAAGATGCTCCCAAGGTGCTCCACATTTCAGTTTCCAAGGGAAAGGACAATGCTTGGCAGGGCACCCTTTGACTCTAGTGCCCCAGTTTGGAGTTTGTCCCACATATGGCATGACGAGAGCATAGGGCCTCCCATAGCTCTTACTGCCCACAGGCCAGAGTGCAGGATGAGCATTTCAAGCAGGCGTCCTTGGGGATCTTCAAAAGCAGTGCAGGTTTTTGAGGTGCTGGTTCAGCATCCCGCTGGGTGCTTCTCTGCATCTTCAGGCACCTGAGGACTTGAAGAGCCTTTCTCAGGACTCTTAAGCAATAGTGGGTGAAGAGCTGAAAGCACTTCCTGTTATCCAGGGACAGACCTTGACAGTGACTAACAGCAGAATCTCTCATGGCAGTTGAGACCCTGGGCTCTGGACACAGCCCACGTTTTAAAGGAAGGGCAAAGATGAAATGAGTGTTGACGTGTTACATGTAGGCTTGGCATGGAGAAACTTGGGGCTCCCTGTAGTCTGGTTTCTCCTGCTGTTTTTCCAAATGCAGGCTTTTGGCAGTGGTGGTTTGGTTGTTGTGAAAGGGGTGGGAGCAAGAGAATGCCCAGGTCTGCAGCCCTTGCAGGTGGCCACTGGCCACAGGGGCTTGGGATCCACCCTGCCCAGGTGGCTGCATGGGGGGAGGAGTGGACAGCAGAGGATCTGCCAGGGTTTGGGTGCAGATCCTTCTCTGTCTGGTCCTGCTGCTGCACGGTGCCCCATGGCACAGCCAGTTTTCTGTCCTTGGGAGCCGGGTTCCACTGGCGTTCTGTGCAGTACTGCATGTTGTAAAGCAGCAATGCTTTCTGGCTTGTCTGCCCCTAGTATCATGAGCTAAGTAAGTGTGGAGGGGGCAGGAAAGAAGGTGCCACGCAGGGCTTTTTCCCAAAAAGAGCATTAGTAGAAGGGAGAGTGCAGCAAAGAGAAAAATTCCACCTTCTAGGTGGGGATGAAAGAGCAGTGCTATTCCTATAACTTTGGTGGGGATGGGGCAGAGAGACCTACAGAGAAAGCAGTGTTCTCATCCACATATGAGCCAGCTCCAACATGCAGCCCCACCCCGGCACACGTGGACATGCACCCAATGTGAGCACACCCACCGTAGCCCCACAGAGCTGGGCACAGCACACAGGGATGCACGTGCCATGCAGCCAGGCTGCAATGCAAGAAGGAGCTCGCTGAGTGCACAGTGCCGCTCCCTCTGGAGGTGGTCCTTGTGGTGTCCTGAGGGCTATGTGTAGTATCAGACATGTCCCCAAGAAGGAAAGCTGGAGCCTAGGCTACCTATGTGACTCACCTGGCCTTTGGGGAGGAGTGCTCTGGGGACAACATGGGTGGGGCTTCCTGACCTGTGGGAGCTCTCATGGAGGTGGCTGGCACTCAGTGAGCTGCCCACCCTGACTTGCAAATTCATGTTTGGGGCCAATGGGGAGTTGGGGAAGCTTTGGTGGGGTTGGGGAGGCTAGTCTGAATGAAGCTCCAGGCTAAGAGCACTGTTGGTGTGGCTCTGTACCCTGGGAGCACCGGAGAGGCAGGGGCTGTGCCACTGGTGCTGTGAGCATGGCTCCCTCTCCACAGCTGAGAACAGCCATGATACAACTGTCTCACTGCTTATTTTGGGGGGTGATTATGAGAGAGAAATACCCAAGGCCTAGGTGTGGCTGCAGCATCCCTGTGTGCCCCCTAGCTGCACTGAGGGGACATGGAAGTGCCTGGGAAGTGTGGGTCCCTCCCATGCTCAGAATTGGACTGTCTGGAGCTGAGAGCACTACGCAGATAAAGCCCAGCTGTGTGTGAGGCAGAGGCTGCTCAGTCCTTCCTGCTCCTGCCTGCACATTGCCTGGGACATCTCTCACTCCAGGAAGCTCCTTGGGCTCTGACTGCCAGCAGTCATGCACGGGGCCCACCAGGAGGACAGGAGGTCAGCCTGCATCCCTTGGGAGCTGTGCTCCAACCCTTCTCCAAGGTCACTGCCTTGAGGGCTGGACCATATAACCCTCCCGTGAGGCACACGGCCAGACCTGAGTGGAGTTGGGCAATCACTCATTCTTAGGTCCCATCACTAGCTCTAGGAATAGGCCTCGAAACATCACAAGGAGCCCCAGTAGTCCCTGATAAGCCCCGAGCCTTCCCAGAGCCTGCAAATGGATTAGGAAAGGTGAAAAACCTTGGGGTCATACCCCAGTTCGGAGGCTGGGGGACCTGTTTGTCCCCATCCCACTTCTCCTGTGCTCCCTTGGGTGAAAAGGGCATTTCTGCAGCAGCAGGGCTGGCTGCCCTGCACCCCCCGTGTGCAGGCTCTGCAAGCAGGCAGAGGAGTCCAGCTCCTTGCCATTGCAGGAATGGGAGGTGGCAGGGGACCTGTCCTCCTCCAAAGGAACATTTTCTACACGCTGCCCACCAAATACTGGAGGCAACTTCTCCATATCTGGCTTAGATCTCTTCCCAGGTCAAGGACTGGTTGCAACTGCCCTATCTGACCCCAAGTCTGTAGTCCTTTGCCCTGCCTGCCAGGGCCCGCGTTGGCCATGATCTGTCAGGTTTTGGGGGTACACGGTGTGCATCATGTCTCCTGCGCTTGGTGCTGGTGTGGTGGCTCCGTGCCCTGCCCAGCCTTATGGCAGGGGCTGCTGGCCCCATCTGATGGTTCCAGGAAGGTCAGGGAGGGGAGGGAGCTGGGCAAAAGCTTCCCCTCAAAACAAGATCCCTACCTGGCCGCTGCCTGCGTCGGTTGGCCCGGGGCTGAGGGGCTGGTCCCACCTCCGTGGGGGCTCGCTCGGTGGCAGCGGGGCGGCACCCGTGTCCTCCCAGCCGAGCGATGGGGCTGCCCAGCTGCTGGCCGGGCTCACGCCACCCAGCTGTGCCCACAGCCCTCCGTCAGGCTGTCAAGAAACGGAGGCTCATTACATGGGTGGGGAACAAACCAGCAGGGCGGTCTCATACCCGGCCTGGCCCCACCGAGGGAGTGAGCACTGTGTGGTGACCATGGGGTCTCAGCACCTGCGGTCTCCTGTGCTGGGCCTGCTGCCACACACGGGGGATCTGCAGCTCTTAAAGCTCCTAACTGAAAGGAGGGGGCAAAGAAAAAGAAACCAGGCCAAGGACATGTCTCTGACGACATTCCTGATACAGTAGTCCCTCTAGAATTTGATTTGCAGCAGTGACCAGCCAGATATGAGAAGCAGTTTGTGCTTCAATAATTCATTGCTCTTTACAGCTTGTAAGCCCACTGGCTGCAGCCAGGGGAGCCAATGACACCTTTGCATTAGAAAAGAATGCTAGAGATTTACATCACATAGCCCACCTGATCATCCCACCCCCTGCTTTCCCCCATCCAGGCCTGGCTTATTTATCTTCATTCCTCTCTCCTGAGCACAGCCAGGTTTATGTTCTTCAGGTGTGGCTTTATAAACCCCCAGCGACATGGCGCTCCCCATGATGGCATTCAAGCCTACGGCCCACAGCGTTAGCCATGCAGGCCCTGCCATGCAAGCCAGCTGGCTGGCACTGCTCTCCATGCCGCACAGCCCCGGAGGGAGCAGCAGTGGGAGCCGAGCCCTGCTGAGCTGCAGGTCCTACCAGCACTCCGGGGAAGCTCTGTGGAGCGGGGCTGACAGGGCACGCCGGAACATCCTTGTGACACATGGATATAAGGGGTTAACATCAGTTATTACTGGCATCTTATGGGCTGTGGGATGGTGGCAGCGCTCGGCCAGAGGCCAGGAGCCATCCTGCTCTGGTGGGATGGACCCAGCTGCCAGGGCACCCAGCAGAAGCAGTGCTCGAGTGTTGGCCACGGTGTGCAGGGTCTGCGCGGGCAGTGGGATGTGCTTGGTGCGTGGGAGTCCCCCAGCAAACTTTGGTCACACCAGAGGGTGCTGTGGCTGCGGTGGAGTGGGGAGCAGGGGGCTGGAGGTTGCCCCTGTCATGGGCACCACATCTCCTGCTGGCACTGTGGCGGCCCAGCTCAGGGCCTGGGGAAGATTGGAGCAGCCTGACCCCATCAGTGCTGTGTCTCTGAAGGTCTGTCCCTGAGCACAGTTGGGGCCTGGGGGAATTTACACTTGTGTCTCCCCAGCCCGACCCTGGCAACAAGACTTGGAATAGCTGCTGAAACATCTGGCACTGTTTGATAAGGCCCACCCAGAGAGCGCTTCTTGTTTTTCTGCATGAAGCAAACCCTAACCCCCCGCTGCACCCACCTGCAGGTAGTGGTAGGCCAAGTCTTGATGGCAGGACTTGGATTTCAGCAAGGCTTTGTCGATCGTGGCTGAGGCCTTCTGGCACACTTCCCGAGCATGGCTGAGTGTCAGCGTGGACCAGGAGCCCCTCTTAATGTAGTTGGAGTCATTGTTAATGGGGATATTGGTGCAAGGGGTGACCTTGAGGTCATTATTGCTCTTGGAGGATTTCAGCATGTGCTCGCTGATGGTGTTGTAAGCATGCATGAAATACTTCGGCTGGCTGTGGTCTGGCTGCCGGCCCAGTGTCATGAGGCCCATTGGGTTGCGGTAGCTGCAGGTATCACTGTCTAAGTTGTCATCTGAGCTCCACCAGCCTGATATGTTGGACCTGGTCCTGCGCTTGGGCTCAGAAGTCTTTGCTCGGTCTTTGCTCTTGCTCCTTCGGTTCTGCTTGGGGTCATCAGACCCTTTCTTACCATTTACATTGCCTTTGGTGGGGCCCTCCAGAGACTGGGATTTGGCAAATAGTTTCTGGACAGAGTGGACAAGGTGCCGGATCCTCCCAGGGCTTTCACTCCGGTGTTTTGCATCGCTCCTCTGAAACTGGAGGGTGCTGAAGCCATCTCTGTGGATGGGCAGCTGTTTCTCAAACTGGTCAAGGAGGTTTGCAGGCAGGCGGTTGATTTTGGTGGCTTGGGCATGGCTTGGAAAAGGGTTCTCATCTGGCACCTCAAAATGGGAGTTGTAATGGATGCGGGGGAAAGTGCTGCTGTTGGAGATCTGGTTGTTGAGTGGAAGGAGACAGTCGCCATGGAGGGTGTTCTGGGCTGGAAATCGGGGGTCCATGGTGAAGGAGTCAGTGGGGCTGAGGAGATACGGGTTCCTGTCCTGGGGGGCATAAAGAGAATCTTGAGGGGAGTCCAGGTTATCGGAGAGGTGGCGGCTTCTATTATCTCCTAAGCCCTTCATGGTCCCGGTGTTTTCTAGAGCATCACTCAGGGATGGTGTGGCAGAGCCTTTGCGTAAGTGCCAACCCTGCTCCCACGCAGACTTTTCTGCACCTGGAGAAAGAAGAGAGATGCTCAGAGCGTGCTGAGGAGCTCCTTGGCAGCCCACTCCTTACTGCAGCAACCTTGCAAGGGCTGTCCCAGCTCCAAAAGCAAATGCCCCAAGGTCAAGGGATGGAAGAGAGAAACAGGACATGAGAGAGATCATACAGGAGGAGGGGATGAGAAGTGACATGAGAACCGAGGACTGGAAATAACAGCACAGAAGTAGAGAATATGTTTATTTTAATGGAGTCCCTTCCTCAGCCAGCATAACAAACGATAGCAGGGCTACTGCCAGCGAATCACTGCTCCTGTCCCATTTGTTCAGGGGGCTGAAGAAAAACCTGCTGTCAAATACTACACATGGGCCTTGCCCTAGCCAAGGGAAGCCAGGTGCCAAGTGTCCAGTCCTGCTCTGTTATGTTTTGTGTTTCTGTGGCTACTGGATCTCTGAAGGGAGCTGGCAGCCCTGCTCTGTGTTGCTTGCAGCTGTGCTAATGCAATATGATGTCAAACGTCTCCTCTCTGACAAGCACTGGGGCTTATGGCATGTTTTACCCCGGAGGAAAATGTTTCAGTAGCTATGATGAGAGCAGAGGTGTTTTTGAGCACTCAGAGCCTGACCCGAGAAGCTGCTTGCTGCTCAGTTGATCTTTTCTGCCCTGCTGCATTGCTCCTGGTGGAGCTGTGCTGTCCTGGCTGACTGTCCCTTGCTATGGTGTCCCCCTGTCACCATGGCCCATGCAGTAGGTACAGGCATACCTGTGGGCTGGTGGAGGAGACAGACTCTGAGGTTTGGCTGTGGCTAATCTGCATAGCAGAAGGGAGCACCAAGGTGTACTGGTCCCATCCTGCTTGTCTCTGGTTGACTCCCGTTTGTGCGCAGTTATACAGTGGAAAAAGACTAACTCTTCTGGGGTAGCTTAAAGAAAATAAATGATCAGATTTTCCATACTTAAAACCTCATTGAAATCTTGTATAAGATAATTTTTATTTCCTTTGACCTTTTAGTTTAGTTTCTTATTTTCAACTGAGTATAGTTTGAAGGCAACTAGAAAACACTGAAGCATACTACAGGTATAAAAATCCTGAGGGCAGTAGCCACACTGCCCAAGCTGCAGAAAGCAAAGGTAAGAACTTTGAGAAGGAAGATCTGCCCATTGTAAGTGAAGATCAAGTTTGAGACCATCTAAAGAACCTGAAGGTGCACAAGTCCACGGGACCCAACAAGATCCATCCATGGGTTCTTGGAGTTGCCAAGACACTATCCATCATATTTGAAAGGTCATGGCAGTCTGGTGAAGTTCCCACTGACTGGAAAAGGAGAAACATAACCTCCATTTTATAGAAGGGAGAAAAAGAAGATCCAGGGAACCTCAGGCCTGTCAGTCTCACCTCTGCGTCTGGCAAGATCATGGAGCAGATCCTTCTGAAGGCCCTACTAAGGCACATGGAAAATAAAGCCGAGGTGATTGCTGGTAACCAACATGGCTTCACCAAGGGCAAGTCATGCATGTCAAACTTGGTGGCCTTTTATGATGGAGTTACAACATCAGTGGATAAAGGAAGAGCAACTGACGTCATCTACCTGGACTTCTGCAAAGCATTTGACACTGTTCGTCATGACATTCTGGTTGCCAAATTGGAGAAAAATGGATTTGACGGGTGGACCACTCACTGGATAAAGAACTGGCTGAATGGTTGCATTCACAGAGTTGCAGTCAATGGCTCAATGTCCAAGTGGAGGCCAGTGATGAGGAGAGTTCCTCAGGGATCAGTGCTGGGACCAGTGTTATTTAACATAACCCATGTGAAGCACCCACGTGACCCGGTGGAACAACAGCTGGAGAAGTGCTCTGGATAGGACACCTACACGTATGCCAGTCAGCCCTGCTCCCACTGGGTGCAAGCTGGCTTCAATGCGTTTGTTAACAGATGGTGACAAAAAGCGATGGGAAATGTTCTCAGTTTCTGAGAAGCCATGCCTTTGGTCTCTGGACAGAAAAGAAGGATGGTGTGTAGCTGTCCCCAGCCACCCATCTAGTTGTTTAAATTCCTTGTGACAGACTCAATTCTGCCTAGCTTGGAGGAGAAGGCCAGCAGGTAGCAGGGAGCCCAAATCCTCCCTGACTGTTGGCAAGAGCTGCCCAAGCTCAGCTCTGCCAACTGTGGCCTCTTTCTGTTTTTTTCTCCCTTTCTTTGCTCCAACTCCAGACTCCTAGAAAGGTTCTTCACTCTGGCACAGCCACCCGTGGCCATCCCAGCTCTGATGGCCACTGTGCTTCTTCCATCACATTATGCTAAGAGAGTCAGATAGTCCTTCAGAAGACAACACAACCTGATTTGATTATATGGGTTGTCTCTGGATACTGATAATAAATGCATCTGTTCCTACAAAGAGCAATCAATATTGGTAGCAGAAATCTCGCTTGCAGTCCTGAGAGAAATTTCAGCTCAGCGGCTGCTTTGCCATAAAGCACATCGGCATCACTGCCTCTGTTTTCTCTGGGCACCAGGCTCCAGAATAAAGTAAAACAGCCCTTAGGATTAAAAATAAATAGGGAAAAGAAAAGAAAGGAAAGGAAAATAAAAGAAAGGAAAAGAAAAGAAAGGAAAGGAAAGGAAAAGAAAAGGAAAAGAAAAGGAAAGAAAAGGAAAAGAAAAGAAAAGAAAAGAAAAGAAAAGAAAAGAAAAGAAAAGAAAAGAAAAGAAAAGAAAAGAAAAGAAAAGAAAAGAAGAGAAAAGAAGAGAAAAGAAAAGAAAAGAAAAGAAAAGAAAAGAAGAGAAAAGAAGAGAAAAGAAGAGAAAAGAAGAGAAAAGAAGAGAAAAGAAGAAAAGAAGAGAAAAGAAATAAAATGAAAGCCTGGCTTACAAGGGAAAAGGGGTCAGGGGCTAGCTTGGCTTGGGGAAGGCTCAGAAAGCAGAGAGACAGGGAAGTTAATCTGAGGAGCTGTGGGGACAAACGGACAGGGCGGAAAAGAGAAGTTTGTACAAGGAGCTGGAAGGATGGAAACAAAAGGGACGGGGAGGCAGGGAGCGGAGGAGGCCAGGGAGCACCCTTTCTCCCACTGCTCTTGCTGAGTGAGTATGGACAGTCACTTCTATGTGGGAGAGAGTTCAGTGTTCCTTTTTCCTCCTTTGAATTCTTCCAAGGTGAACAGCCGGTCCTGATTCTGTCTGTCTTGCCTTGGACTTCCCTTCATCTGATTGCCAGCTGCTCCGTGGGGCACAGCTTCCATGCTGGGCATGCATGTGTCAGGACATGGGTGTGGTGGAGCAGTCGTGGCTTCCCAGCTGCTGGAACTCACTCTGCTGTTCTGCTGTGGCTGCTGAATCCCCTGTGAACTGGTTTCCCTTTAAGACAGATTAAACTATTTTCATTGCATTTCATTTACTCTCTGCAGCTCTTGGCACTTCATTGAGACATGAGGTCAGGGAAGAAAAAACCCAACAAGCCTTTTCCCCGCTTTTTTTTTTTTTTTTTTAATCTGGAAGATAAAGGTAGAAATTAAATCTCCCAAATCCATGACCCTGCACCTCACAAACTGAGCAAGGGTGGTCTGTCAGGACAGCTGCCTGGTCCCTGCTATGTTCCCCCAGACCCCCAGCATAGTCTGTCAGGGGAAGGTCCTACTTAGGAGATGCTCATAACAGCTGCATGGAGAGGATGCGTCCCTTAGCCCAGGGGAAGTGGCTGCTTTTGTGGCGTGACCCATTACCTTCCTTTCCCTCAGCCTGTGTTTTCTGTGTTCCCCTTCACTTTCACACTTGTTATGCTGATGCTCAGAGGTCTCGATGTGCAACAGATGACCTGGCATGTCTTACGGCAGTCTTGTGTGTTCCAAAGCGGTTCAAATCCTGCTGGGGTCTCCTTTGTCTTGGGCATGATTTGCTACAGCAGCACTGGAGTCGCTGTTTGCAGCATCCCATCTGCAGCTCTGAAGACTGAATAGTGGATGAGACTTCAAATAAGGCAGATGATAGCATGGCTTGAAGAAGCTTCCTGCTCAGCAGGGAGTCCTCTCCTCCCCTGGCAGAGCACTGCTCCCTCTTGTAGGGCCTGCAGCTGCTGTGCTCCTCTGCTGTGCTGGGCAATGGGGCTAGGCTGGGGGCTGCTGAAGCTGGTGGGAGATCATTTGCTCCACTCCAGGAAGACTGAATTACATCTTCACTGTGAGCTGAAAAGCCTCTGCCGTTGTAAGAGATCCTTCACTGAGTGCAAATATTTGCTTGTCAGTCTCTTTTTAACAGCAAAGAGATTAAGCTGGCCTGAGCTCCGGACAGAGTAGGGGATAAAAAAAAAAAGGTGCGTGGATGGAGAAGAGGAGCTGAGTGCGATGCAGTGTGTATCCCAGCTAAGCACACTTTTCCTAGCTGTCCGTCCTGCCCTTGCTCCCACACACCATCCCAGCTTCTGGCTGCCCATCCACCCACCAGCCAGGCAGTGCTTGCTGAATTACTGTGATGCAAGTCCTTGCAATTATGGTTTGTAACTCCTGGCAGAGAGTGAGAGAGAAAACGTCAAAATGTCACCTCAGGAAGAAGCCCAAAGAGCTGCCCTGGAGGTATCTATCTTTGCAATCCTGTAACACATCTGAAGTTATTTCTATCCAGCCAGGATGCCTCGGTGGCAGCTCCAGCCTGTGATGCTCGTCCTGCCTACCCTCCCCATGGAGCAGACATCTCCTTCCTGCCCCTCTGCCCTGGAGACTAGCTCCATGTTCTTCTGGAGGTGCCCCCCTGACTGCGCGCTGTGTCCTCAAAAGGATGGCTGCTCAGGAGACACTGGACACAAGTTTGTTTCCATCTCCCCACAGAAATTATTCCCGTCTAGCCCTGACATGGAAAGGGCAGCAGAGGGTGCTTGTTCTGACCACTGGAGACTCCATGGAGGCTGTCACTTGCCTGTTCTGAACAGGCTCAAGCCCCAGGATGTGAAATAACAAAGTCTCTCTGAGGGGACAGAGCACTTGCCTCATACCAGCCACGTTAGGAACCACTGGTCTGACCAGATTCTCTGCTGGGACTTTGTGCTGTAATGGACTTTGGAGAACCAGCTGTTCCTTCCCATCATGAGGAGGCATGGTGGGAATTACAGCAGCAGAGCTTTCCAACAGCTTGCAGACTTGTTCCCTATGGAAACAGCAAAGCTGTTCTTCCACCCTGCATGCCAGCCCAGGAACCCTCGTCCTTGCTGAAGAGCAGAAGGAAGCTGCTGTGGTGGATGGCTCCTGGGACAGCTTGGCTCTGCCATGTTAACCAGTCACATCCCAGCTTAAAACATAGTGTACCACAAAATAAATGTACCAGACACCCAACAACCAGACCTTGGCCCAGGCAGTGCCAGCAACAAGCCACAGACCCTTTTGCTAGGCTTCTTGGCTGGCATATAGATGAAAACCACAGGCTTGTCTGGCCCAGGGACTTCTTGCCATCAAAACCTTTGAGGAAGGTTTTGCTGCTGAGGCAGGGCTGGCCATGAAGGATTGCTCAGGCACGAGTCCTGCCCAGGAACCAACCCCTGGTGGGCTGCAGGCACCCCGGAGCCGTCTTGTCGTGCTCTCTGCCAATCAGCTCTGCCAGGGCCCCACACACCGTCATCTCCCACGTAAACCTCAGCTCAGCCATCCTAGCTGGCTGCGAACACAGGGGTGGCTTTTATATATAGAAATCTGGCAGCGTGCTAATAGCTAGCTAGATAAGGAAGAAGTGATTCGCAACCTGCACAGGAAAAATGACTCCCCTCACCCTGCCTCTAGAAGCTTAAATAATTTTATACTGTGGTGTAGGTGACGTAGGTCTGCCTACACGCCTGATTTCAAACATTCCCCGAATTAGCAGGAACACTTCATGTGGCTTTCAGCAAGGGGGGGGGGGGGGGCTGGCCTCCAGGGCGTTGCATTAATGATGATTCAAAGAGTTCAGAATCTAATCGCACGGGATAAAAATAGCCGACTTCTACTTAGAATGATTCATTACACAACAGACTTTCCTCCAGCCTCCTGCCTCTTTTTCCTTCCTGGGAGCTTCCTGCTGCTGCTGGGGAGCTTCCCCCACTGCCGAGGGCTGAGCAGTGCTACTTGCTGTGGGCCACCACGGAGGGCTGAAGCTGTGGCAGAGCCCTGAGGGCTGTGGTCTCCTTGCTCTCTGGCCAAAGGGGTATCAGTGCTGGGGCTGGCAGTGGATGCCCACTGTGGTGAAGGGGAGGGGTACTGTCTGGCTAGAGCCTTCCCAAAACAAGCAAAACAAGCAATAACTTTTTCCTTGTATGCTACACACACTTTGTTGTTGTTTTTTTTTTTGTATCAGCACAGCCAATTTATGTGAAAATCAATGACTGCACTATGGCAAGGATTTTTGACTTCAGGTGTTTGACTAATTTGGAGAGGCAGATGAATTCTTGAGAGGGAGAACTTATTTTCATGCAAATATTGCTGGTAACATAATCAGCTCTCAAGGGAACAAAATTCCAGAAATTTTAGAACCTATTTGATTGTCCCTAAATAGACATTTCTCAAAGTTCTCCAGAAGAAGCGATCTGCTCTGAAGAAGGAAATGTGAAACATTAAGCAAGTCAAATGAGACAAAGGTAAGAAAGGGAGAGTTATCAGGAAGAAAGCTGATGAAGGGAAGTGGGAGGACCAGGGAAGCGAGCAAGGGGCACTGTGGTTTGAAACCTCGCTGTAGGTCCATGCTCCTTTATGAGGCACTTTGTGCACATGCTGGTGGTGGTACATGCTCCAGCATGTCTGAAAGAGCATCTAATAAGACAGCTTGGGAAAAAAAAATCGTTTCTTCTGTTCAGTGCTGTCCAAGTGGTTGGGAGGAGTGTGTGTGCATTTGCAAAGCCCTCCGTGGAGCAGGCAGAGCATCAAGAGCACTCCACATGTCTGCCCTCAACCTTACAGCATATGCTGTGACTCCCAGGGATGGAGATTTTCCACCCTCACAGTGAGAATCTGTGGCACAGCACAAGGCAGGCCGCTCTGCGTGGCTGTCTGTGCCACTGCCCCACTGCAAGCTACTCACCGCATCCTCTTGTCTCACCGTGCTGCCAAAGCCAGTGGGAGCCTGGCGCTGGTGCACCGAGGTGAAGGTGAGGTAGGGATAGCTGGCAGGACAAGGACAGGCTTCTTGCTCTAGATTAGTTGAGACATAGCAGCTATGGGGTGCGCTGTGTGCAAATGGCTGTTGCTGCTGTGCCACCAGATCTCTGCAGCTTACAAAGATGTTGCTTTGTTCCAGGGCAGGTGCTCCTGCTGCCTTCATCCCTGGATGGAGCTAGGTGGGGCCTTGCCTGCGTTCCAGATGTGGGATGGAGGTGCTCTCTAGCAGTGGCTTCGCTTTGTGCCTGAGACAAAGCAGCTCATGGTGCCTGTGGGGCAAGGGGGTGCAGGTGGGGAAAAGTCAGCAGCTCCCTCTGCCATTCTTTCCGGAGAACAGACCAAAACTCGTCTGCAGCCTTCTGCATGCTCAAGAGCCACGGGAACACTTCCTTTGTCTCAAACTAGGTCAGTGCAGAGGCGTGATGTTACTATAGCAATTGGTATTAGATTTCATAACTTTATTTAGTGATGAGTGTGATGCAGGATTCACTATGAGATGGAGGGAGGGTTGTCATTGAAATGCCCTCGGCAGCTCTCCTGCCTCGGCCTCCCCCTGCTGCCACCCCTCCAACCACACACACAGCTGTCCCCCCCAGCAGAGATGAAGAGCCCCAGAGGCTGCCCCTTGCCATGCCGTACCTCTCACAGCTTGCCAGGTTTCAGGACTAGGCCAGATTCAGCATCCTGTGCACTGCGTTTCTCTCTGGGCTCCAGAGCTGCCCCTCATGAAGACCTGCCAGGCAAAGAGAAAAGGGAAAATGTCCTCAGGTCACAAAGCACCACGGACTCTCCCTGCCGAATGTCCCAGCCCAAAACCTGGTGATGTAAAGTCACTGCAACTCTGACTGACACCCGGGTTGTCATAATTAATTCCTAGCAAAGGCGTAAGGGAAAAGCTGGAAGGCATCTTGCAAGGGAGGCAAAGACGATACCTGTGTGGGAGATGTGGAGGTGGGTTCCCTGTCCCTCAGCATCACAAACAGACTGAAAGGATGAAATAGAAATCAGCTGGCTGGGGAGGAGACTATGCAAAATGCCTGGGCTCCCTGCCTGGAGGCACAGGACTGGGAACAGCCCCTTTGTGGGGCTTTCCCTTCCTCACTCCTTTGTCTTAAAACAATTCTTCAAGGCCCCTCCTTGTTGCCAACAGCTCTGTCTTTGTTTCTTAGCCATTGCAGGACCTCACTCCATTCCAGGACAGCAGGGATGGTTCTGCAACCCTCTGTGCCTCAGCCTTTGTGCTCCTCACTTTGCTCAGCGTCCTGGGAGAACACAGCCTGGTAGGGGGGGAAGAACAAATGTGGGGATAAACACCTTCTCTGTGATGGCAGCTACCTCTGGTGCATTTAGCCATACACCTGCTGAAATTGGGATCTTATTCTTGCCCACTGATGCCCATTACACTTGGGCTCAAGCAGACCACACTAAATCTTTCTCATCTGGTCACTAGGTACTACTGTACTGCAGCTTAAATGTTGTGGTTCCTTCCTCATTTTCATTCACCATCAGCTACACTGCAACTGACTGAAAAATAAATACTCCCTGTAAGAAAAATAAATAAATACAGGGAAAAATAACGATGCTTCTTAGTGTTCTCTAAAACCTATGCATAACAACACAGGTTGCATTATTTTATCAGTGAGAGTAAAGGTTATTTGTGGTTTACATCCGTTAATTTCCACAGTGGGCTTGTGTGCATGTGTTTTCTGTCCTGCACTGAAAAGGTGCAGGCACGGCGCCAGGGCAGCCTGGGTTGTTCAGCCTTTCACTGCTGAACAACAAGAGGCAGGAACAGCATGGGAACCCAAAGCAAGGAGTCAGCCTTCCTGTGCTGGTGTTTCTCCTCATTCCTAACTGGAGTGCTCCTAACACAGGAGACACTTGGGTCTCAAAAGGCTGGATAAGATAGACAGACAGAGTACAGGTAGAAGGATAGGAAAATTTGGCGTTCAGGAAGCGTTCAGAGACTCTCAATGGATATCCCAACAGAGAAAAGAATTTTCCTAGAAAAGTCAGAATACCACCCTCCTAATCTGGGAGAAATCCTCTTCCACTTCCAGTGGTTCTGTACCACTTAAGCCCACAAAAAATGCACAGGGAATTGTTAAAGGAAAGGCACGTGTCCTGGGAGAGCCAAGAAGGAGACAGCTGTTCTTTGTCATGCCCATCCCCAAAGGTCACCAGTCTTCTACACCAAAGCACCTGTTTTGAGTTTCTAGCTGCTAGTGGATACTCAGCTGTGAAACCTAGAGACAGAAGCTCTACCCAGAAGCCTCAGCAAGCATGCTTCCAGACAACCAAAGAGACCTTTGCTGTAGAGGCATCAGGTCTTGATGACAAGGCACAATTCCATATCTGAAGCTCACACAATCCTGAGATGTGAATGAGGTTGCAAGTTGCTGCCAACTGGCCACAGTTCCTAGCACTAAATATAATGCTTTGTGCATGCAATAAAACTAGGTGTGACAGGTCTGCGTACTTCAGGTGGCTATGCAGCAGTACTTGCGTTGACACTAACTTTTTCATATCTCTCCCCTCACAATTAATTTCCAGCTATTAGTGAGTTGGGTTAGGTTTGAGCCAGTAATCTAGACATACAGAGCCTGAAGTGGCCATTAGAACAGTGGCTGGTATCTGTGGCAGATACCACCCACATCCATTCACAGCATCAGCATCTATGTGACCAGTATCCGGCAGCAGTTATTGCTCTCCAGCTCTAATGGCACCAGTACTGCTACAAAGGGTGACATTGTGTCACTAGAGCCACCAGTGACCATCATTAAAATCACCAGCATATGCTAACAATGTTATCATCATCCCTCCTGGTGCACAAGTAGGCACCACCGGTGCCGAGCATCCTGTATCACTGCCTACTTGTGCTGTAAGTATCTGTTCCCAAGACTACCATCCCATTTGTGTCTGTCACCAGCACTCTCAGAGTATCCCAGGGTACTTCTAGGAATGGTGCTGACTCTGGGATCCCTTGGCATGTAGTGGCTGTGATGGGTGGGAGGAGCACAGCCTGCGCTCCCTGCCTCCATGCACCTTTCAGGTTTCTCAAAACAAAAGGTGAAACTGGTGGAAGTAGGCTTTTTTTTCCTGCAACACTGCTTTGTCTTTGCATTTTACTGTTGGACTGAACAAGTAGTGCTATAATTACCTTTAATTAATAACAGCATCAACACCCCAAGGGAATGCGAATGAACAATTGTGCCACCAGCGCAATAATGTTACATTAGCTACATCCACCTCCATCATCCCCCTCTTTCTCGCATTCTCAGGTGCAGCTTGCCCACTGTATCGTGGCTGCTGCTTGGAGGGGGAAGGACTGAAGAGGCCTTGTGGAAGGAGACCTCTGTGGTGGTGGTGCCTCAGGCAAGAGGCCTCCAGACCCAGGGGGAATGTGAGGGCAGGCTGAGTCCCAGAGTTCCCATTCTGCTGTATGCTCAGAACTGCCCTCCTGATGAACAGATCTTCCTTCTCGACAGGGCTTGAGACAGTTTTGGTGACCTAGGGCCTCAGGTGTTATGCAGCCAAACCTTCCTGGAGAAACCTGGTCACCTCCTGGGCTTTGTTTGGCCTCACTCCTTCTTCCAGTCTCCTTCAGGGCTGCTCTCACTTCATCCCATCCAGCATCACCCCCACAGCTTTGCTGGCACCAAGACAGAGCAAATAGTCCTGCTGTTGCTATACAGAGCCATGAGAGTGCCTCCTCAGTGTCCTCGTGACCATCAACCTGGTTCCTCCAGGACTGGAGAAACCGATCTGCTTGTGTTTCAGGCTGCATCTTGTCAGCAGTGTGATGTTTGAGGACATCTCTCAGACACAGCCAGGAGGTTCTGTCCTCCAAAGCTCTCGGGGCCGAGGGCTCTACCGCCTGCCCCCGCCCGTCCGTCTGCAGCACCATGGAGAGCGGCACGGGAGGGCAGCACCACCCACCGCATCCTCCTGCCGGCTGACAGCGGCGGCAAGGGCTGCTGAGAACATAGCATTCCCCTCTTTCTCCTGTTGTTATCCATAACTCCAGTGTCCTCTGACTCCTAGATTTACAGACTGCAAGTTCAGATATAGTCATTACAAACCTCCGGACTGCTCTCCCTCATAAGATAGGCCATACCATCTCTTTGTGCAATTCCAGGAACAGAAACAATGAAAACAAATATATGTGTGTTCTTGCACCTTTAATCCTATAACCATTTATCTGGATAAAACAAATAGATTGAACTCATGTGTGTCTCCAAGAAAGAACTAAATTTCATATGAAGGATGCTTGGGGCCTGATTTGAGAGCTATCACTTTCTCACAGTCGAGGAAGAAAAAAGTGGGAAAATGGTGCTGTGTAGGGAGTGGAGAGTGCAGATAAGATATGGGTGTTCATAAAGTAAGAGATCTGTAGCCAGTACTAAGATGGGTCTGAAGGAGGTGAGAGTGGAAAAATGTGTGCGTGAAAGCACCAGAGGAAACAATAGAGCAAGGGTGGGAAGAGTGATAACGTCCTGCTAAACCACAGGGAACATGTTCCTTGCTCCAAACGCAGACGGCTGTGCTCCGTGAAGGTCCCCACGCAGATAACTTGTCAGCAGAAGAGTTGTGTTCAGGTCATGGGAGGAGGGAAACAAGGTTACAGCACATGCAGTGTGTTCTTCCTGCTCTCCTAATAGGAAGATACCCCGAACAAGGACACAAAGACAATGAGCACTGATTGTGCCTAAGATTTATGGAAATTAAAGGAAGTAAGATGCTGTGGCAGAAGATCCACCCATAAAGACCATCATCTCTTAAAGGGTGTAAAAGTCTGACCCCAAATCCCTATCAATGTTAATCAAGACAAACCTAACAGATGTAGTAGGGACTCAGCAGAAATTTTCCTCTTCTGTCTTTTTGTACAGAAAATACTTGCAAACAACTGGATAAAGGTTTCGGAGCTTGTGAGGATGCAGCTGAGAAAAAGGAGAGAAAGAGTCTGAGTGACTAAAATCTGTTTAACTTGAAAGATGTATCACGCTCCCTTCCAGTAAGTTTCTCTATTGAATTTTGTTTAATTTATTTACTAAATTAGCACATAAATGGGGTCTGCTCTGGCTGGCTGGAGAGAAGCCTGGGCAAGACCAGCAGCACCAGAGAGAAGAGGACATGATTCCCTGTGTGTGGAGGGGTTCAGTTCTTGGCACGGAAGCAGCTCAGAGGTTCCTGGTGGCAAAATGGGAGATTGAGCAAAACTGAGGCACCCAGCAGGAGAATGCATGCTCCCAAGGAGAGGCCCCATCCATCAGAGGCTGGGCAGCCACAACAGAGGGATTCCCTGATCTGCAGCACTGAGGCATCTCCCGGGCAGTAGCTGGTGGGCAATTGTAGGGCATGCAGGCGCAGCTGCCCTGGGGAGTCTTCATGTCTCTGCAGGTACCCAGCAGTCAGCACGAGGGAGGGAGATGGGTCTGGTGTGGTGCAGCATACCAGGAGATGCTGCTCACGACAGAAGGCCTCTGAGGGGCTGGGGAGCAAGGAGGGAGCAGGACAGACCCATTACAGGGTATGAAACAGTGAAGAAGAGAAGTAGGAGGGACTTCATTTAGCATGACATCATGATGTTGAGAAGAAAATCATTCCAGACAGCAAGAGATTTGAAGGTATTCTTTAATTGCCATCATGCTGAGGACAAGGAGCTTAGATAATACACTCTGCTCACAGATGGGCACAAATTCCATCTAGTTGTGCTCCTGAAGTCTGGCTAGCAGAGTCACATAATTGGAGTGCTAAAATCAGCAAATGTTAAAGTCAACACCTTTAGGGACGAATGAGGGTGCAAAGAGGGACATTGAATGTCATGGTGCTGGTAAAGGGCAAGGTCATCATCCTGAGTCACACCTACCTGTAAAGCACATGATTACAAACGCTCACAGATCTGTGCCCTAGCAGAAAAAGCAGGGCATGGCAAACATATGGAGCCTTTTACAACCCACCGGTTCATCTTGGTCTGCCTGGCTGCCTGCTCTTTGTGATGTGCATGGAAAAGAGGTTCCTTGCTAGGAGGAACTTAACTGGAGTGACCTGTGCTGAGAACTGCATGACTCCCAAGATGGACTTATTTTTAACAAACAAGAGTGATTGGCCATTACAAGGACTGCACTCCACTGAGTGCAGCAGTGCGTTCTCCACCATGGGCAAAAGTTCAAGTTACCTGGAAGGTTTTTTAGCCATGATGTTTAGTTCAAACGCAGTTCTGAGACCTGAAGGGTAGATTATTTCAGGGATTTTTACCTTAGCTGCTATTATCTTTCCAAAAGAGGCTGCATTTTTGAGTTAGGGCACTGCAACAAATGGGGGAGTTAAAGGAGCTCAGGACCTCTGATTTCATGCCTGATGTCTTCCAGGAGACAAACTAGATTTAGGATGTTTTTTTCCTTAAATGAAAAGTATCACATACGCAGAACAACATCAAATGGACTAGTCATCCTGATACTGCTTAGTCCCTTGGCTAGGAGGGGACAAATGCCAGACCCTCTAACCAGCCAGGAAAGGCAGTGGGGAACTCCTTTTCCAGCTTTGTGTTGTGGAGAGGTTTGGGATCTCCTGCTCAGTGGTTCCAGTCTCTTCCAGTCTGCAGGAACACTCATTCCTGGGTTCTGTGGGAGAAGACAAAGCCATCCCAGTGGTCCCCTGTGGGAGTATGAAGTTTTGGGAGCCTCCCTTCTCCCAGGTGCAGCAAGATCTGTGAGTCTGAGATGCAAACCTATGACCAGCACTGGCTTCCCTGGTTGGAGATACAGCCAGAAGCGTGGGAGACAGCCCATGGAGGGCTGGGAAATGCAAGGATGCAGGTACAGCTCGGCTCAGGGGGTGGGAGGAGAAGTATCAGGCCACAGTTGCTCAGCCTGTAGGCTCTCTCCTAGGAGCCCGGCACAGGTGACAGATATGCCACTGCCCCAGGTGGCCATCCTTCAGACAGCACCTCAGTGCCAGTGGGATGCTCTCAGCATTCCTTCACCTTTCTCATGCAGTGAATACTTTGCTCTGGCAGTTTCTAGCAGGCTTTTCTCTCCCCTAAATCCTGAGCCGAATCCAAGAGAAAGAGTGTCCCACTCCATGAGAGAGCATTACTGAGTGCTCTGGCACTCAGACATCACCTCTTGCAAGAATCTATGTTCCTTCCCAGCCACCTCTGGACTGACATCAAAGGAAAGTGTGAACACTGCCAGAAGTAACACCAGACACACGGGGAAAAGGAACAATTGCCTGCAGCCTCTGCACCAGCTGGGACAGGGGCTGCAAAGCAGAGAACGGGCAGCTCAGGAGAGGAAGCATGCATGGCTACAAATGTCCTCTCTGTGGGTGTGTGCAACATGACAGCATCTCCTCACACCTGGAAACTGGAGCAGCTCTGCCTTTCACTGGTGGCTGCTGAATGGTCTTGGAGTGCCCAGGGGTGGTTCAGCTGCCCGAGGGGCTGTGAGCCTTCCACAGCCCCTGAGCAGCACCAGAGGGAGCAGAAAGCCTTGTGGGGAGGGATCATATGCACAATGGGATGGGAGAGTCCTGTGGATGCTCCATGAATGTGGTGCCTTGGACATCACATTTTTTCAGAGGTCCTAAGGACTGCTTTTTCCCCTCATGTGGGCAGAGACATTTTCCTTATCCACACCTATTTCAACCTTTTTTTTCCTTTTGAAATTTTCTTATGTTTGTCCTTGTGATATCTATCTCATGGCAGTGAGAGCCAAGGGTAAATTTTGCTTGCAGAAAAAGGACTCCACCTTGTCCCCACATTAGGAAAAGATTAACCAAAGCAGCAGAGTTCCCCACTTTGGGACATGCTATATTTCTCAGGTCTCAGCACTGTGAGTTCCCCTTTGTTTCTTCCCACATGAATACTCTGGATTAGGACACAGTTCTGCTGCCTCCTGTCACTGTGTGACTCTGGGCAGCCGGGCTGGGCACCATTCCCCAAGCACCAGCCCACACTGAAGGGCAGCACCCACTGGAGGCACTGCTGCCTCTGCACTGCTGTCCCTGCTCCCTACACACTGCCTGAGTACCACTGCAGCTCTAAAAGACACTACCAGCTCTGTCTTCATCTGTTACAGTGGTTGTGTCACCTTTGCTCTGGCCTAACATCCTACAACCATTGCCCTGGGGAGCTGTCACCCCAGAAAACAGGATGATCAGAGACAGGGTTTGATTCCAAGAAGTGATGTTATGTTGGGTGAAGGGAATGAATCATGCATGGCCAAGTGCTGCAGGAGTTATTCCCTTGCCACCTCCGTCTCCAGGTAAGCCACAGCCCTGCGCCCAAGCATGTCCTGCTGGCAGGCTGCACGCGGCAGTGTAGGATCCAACAACAGACGATATCATGCAGCCTCAGGAAAGCTATGGAAAAAGAAAACTGGAGCGGCAGCGAGATGTGTGTTCCCATGGTGAACAGAAGACCTCGAGGTGTGCGTGGCACCACTGCCTGGCATAGGGCAGGGTCTGCCTGTCACACAGGCTCCATGGAGGAGCACATCAGTGTTGAGTGTGAGCACATCCAAGTGCTGTGTCCACATCAGCTCTGAGCATGGAAGGGCAAACCATGGGCATACAGCTCCCAGAGACTGGGCTGGAGGAACTGCACACACAGAAATTATTTGATTTCCAGCTAAACTTAGGGAAAACGTGCTTCTTTCATGTTCTCCTACCATTATATTTTTGTTTGATTTTCTGAAGCAATTGGCACCAGAAAAGTGTTTTGGGATCCCCCCCTTGTTCACCAGAGATTTGGAGATCCCTTAGGCCACACATTTCCCCCACAGACCGCCCGTCTCCACCGCACGGTCCCTCATGTGGACACACAGTGGTACCCTCAGCTGTTGCGTATTTTACTCCGTGGTTCACGAGTGTCATTTCCTCTTTGCTCACAGACAGAAGTTGTGTGCATGGGTGCTGATGGCTGTTAGCTTTCCAGTCCTGGCTTCAATGCAAATACACAAGTGCTACTTCTGAACCTCACCTCTGTGTCACCACGCTCCTGAGATAACCCTCCAACATATTAAAAATCCTACTGTCCGGGTTGGGTGCTGCCAGCCCTGAACCAGAGGTTTTGCTGTCTCTGGCTTGGTTAAAGGAGATGTGTCAACCTCAGCCTGCACTTCCTCTGGGGCAGCTTTCCCTTCCTATCCCTCACCTCCCACCCGCTCCCAGGGATGGCCGCTCGCCCACCCCCCATGAGTCACCCGCAAGTCTCTGCTTCCTTCTGCAGGGCCCTGGAAACAGAGCCCTAATTACAGGGCAAAACTAGCGGAAACAAGCTTATTATTTACAAGGCTAATGAAAATTAATCATGCCTCCCCCTCCCTTTCTTGTGGGAACAGTCATCCTAAAGAAAGCAGATTATAAAACTGCTGTGCCAGTTTGGGGCACTAACCAGGAGATGGTGTGTGGGCTGTAGGCTTTGTTTGCGGGCCACCTGAAACACAAGGGTTAAGAGTACCCCAAAGCCTAATTGCTACTTATTGTCCCCCTTCCCAGGCATGCCTCCTCTCTGCTGCTGGCAGAGGCTGCTGGCTGCAGCAGAGAGCAGATGGAGCCTATGGCCCCCAGCGCTAAGCCAGACGTGTTGTAAAGCCCTTTGGTCCTGTTCCAGGCAGCTGCTGCTTCCTTGCATGCTGGGGCCCCTTGGGAGCATCCCTCTGCTTGCGGACAGAGAGTGGTGTAGGAGTAGAGTTAATCCCATTGGGAGACTCCTGCACACCCAGCCCAGGAGAGGGGCAGATGCCCATGCGGTGCCACATAGGCTCCATGTAGGCAAGCAGGTCTCAGGTCCCCAGTGGCCCCACACTCCAGTCTGCTGTACCACACAGACAGAAACACTGTGTGCAAAGCCAGAGGGAGAAAAACATGTCAAGGGGCAGTTCACGTTACACAGGTTTGGAAAAACAGGACACCCTGTACCAACAGGAGCCACTGGTTCTGGAGTAAGTGCTGCTGACCTCTTCTGTGGCACAAAGATGAACCTCATTAAGTGCCCAAACCATCACCTTCACTTAAACCTTTACCAGAACTCAGGGGGAACTGAGGCACGGGACAGGGAAGGTTGGTCATAGAGTCAGAGAAAGAATCCCTAAAAATGAGCTCCTAAGCTCTGCCAGCTCACTGAGGACATAGCTTCAGGGGATGTAAAGCTGAATGCCCCAAGCACTGTGGTGAGCACAGAGCTGCCCTTTCTGCCCTCTGTGCTCACCACGTCCCCACTTTTCCAGGCTTTGAGATCTCCATGGCTGTGAACAGCCTGCCTTTCCCCAGGGATGGGGGGGTCAGGAGGAAGCCAAGGAGGGGGCACTGGGAAACCATCCCAAGCTGCCCCCAGCCAACCTCAGGCCTGACCGCCTGGATCAGAGTCTGGAATGGAGGGAGATGAGGTGCAGCTTCTGGAGCCAGGCTGGAGAAGGAGCCCTGTGTGGATGAGCCAGCCCCATAGCTTCTGCAGGCTGCTGCAATAATTAATCGTTGCTTTGTAGAAGAGAGAAAATGAGCAGGAGGTCAATTTTCAATTTCCCAGCTGTGTAACCAGTTTCTAGCAAGAAGCTTGAAAATAAATCTCCATCAGCCTAGTTACCACTTAATTAACATCACTAGCTGCAACATGTATTCCCACACAAAACACAAAACTGTAGCTCATCAGCTATAGATGTACAAGCAGATGGAGCCAGGACCAGGGCATGACACTCGGGAATACTCTAGCCTGAAATTTCATCCCAACATGCTAGAGTTGTCCAGCTCAGGCACAAAAGCTCTGCCTCATCTTCCCCTGAAGTGCAATGGGACAAGGATATCTGCTGTGCTCCTCAGAGCTGGATGCTTTTTGGGGATGTTTGCATGAATGACCGAAAGAAATTCTGTGAAACAAGTAGGGTCTGTCTCCTTTTTGCATATTTTGGAATAAACATGAAAATGGGGCCATGTGGGTGAAATTCATTCCTGTGCTACCACTCAGCACAAGAACATCTCATTCTTTCCATGCGGAAGTGTGGTGTTGGTAAGTGAAGGGCACTGGCCATCACAGGAAGAGATGTTGGTAAAAATGACAATAAATATCCTGGACCTGTCATGGAAAGCGGCCACTGATTCCAAAATCATACAGTTTTAATAAGACCCAAATTTCAGCAACCAAAGTCCCAGCACCCACTCGTCCTGGTTTTGGCTGGGACAGAGTTAATTTTCTTCCTAGATGCTCATAGGATGTGATGTGTTGCACTGTTGATGAAAATAATGTTGAAAACAAGTTCTAAACTAGTTCTAAAACAACTAGTTGTTGCAGAGCAGTGCTTACACAGAGTCGAGGATGTTTCAGCTTCTCACGCTGCCCTTCCAGCAGGGAGCTGGAGGTGCACAAGAAGCTGGGAGCAGACAGAACCAGGACAGCAGACCCAAACTGGCCAAAGGGATATCCTGTACCTGTATGGCATCATGCTGAAAAATGAAACCGAGGGAAAGAAGGAGGAGGGGGCAACGGCGTTTGTCTTCCCAAGAAACCACTACAAGTGATGAGCCCTGCTTTCCTGGAAGTGGCTGATCACCTGCCTGTTGATGGAAGTAGGGAGCAAATTTCTTGTTTTGCTTTTCTTGCACACGTGGCTTTTGCTTTACTTTGTACGTCTCTACCTCAGCCCATGAATTCTCATGCTTTTACCTTTCCATTCTCTGTCCCTTCCACCTGGGGAGAGCAAGCAAGCAGCTGCAGGGTGCTGAGATGACTGCTACAGTTAAACCACAACCCCAGTGAATAGGGGATGGCAGAGCAGGTAAACAGCACATGGTTGCTGGGCGCTGGTGCTGCAGCCTGCCGGTCCCTGGGACCTGGGCTAACTGGAGCAGTGCAGGTGACATCCCAGTGCCCCGGCTTGGGGAGGCTGCCAGCTGCCCAGCAGCAGCCCTGGGCTCACAGCACGGGCAGGTCATCTGCTCTGAGCACAGACTCAGAAGGTTCCTAACTCCCAGGACATTCACCTGTGTGGTGTGAAGAAGTTCAGGTGCTAACTTGCACAATGATGAACTTTAAGGTTCCTTCCAAGCCATTCTATGATTTTATGAGTTCTCTTGGGGTGGTTTAGGCTCTGGGTGCTTCCCAAAAATGTCTGTCCCAGGCGTATCTTCCATCCTTATTCCATCTCTGCTTGCCCCTGTATCAGACCCAAACCCTATCAGGAGTGAGAGTCCAGAGAACAGTGTTGTCCTACCATTTGGTCATGTCTTATCTCTAGCTCTTGGGAAGGGGTCTGCTTGGCAGAAGTACCTTGGATCAGCTCTCCATATGTGCCAATTAAGTCCCTTTTTCACATCTCTGTACAAACATGGCTTTTATGAGAAAAATAGACTCGAACCAAAACCTTTTGAGGCAGAAGCCAAGAACAGGAGTCAGGAGACCAAACTGACCATCAGAGCAGGGAGGAAGGGATGTGGAAGCACTGCCTGGCAGGTGGTAAGAGCAGCATCAAGACAGGGCCACTTTGGATGGGATGGTCGTACTGGAAAAGGAAAGGCCTGTTCCCAGGTGGGGATGATAGTGGGTTTTGAGAGGTCATGTGAGGTCCCGCACCAGCCTCACCAGTAAGACGTCATCCCCTTTTCTGCCCAAGAGATGTCCAATGCTATTCTGGCCACAGTCATACAGGGAGGGTTCACCTTTCCTCCTCTGCCCAAAGGTAGATGTCTCCACTGAGCTGGTAAGGAGTGAATTTGCGTGCTGTGAATGAACTGGGCTCTGTCCAGCAGGCAGGGCTGCAATTGCCCCACCACCTTGAGGCACAGCTTGTGCCCAGTGAACCGGTGGCCAGCTGATGGGACTGTGGGACACAGCTCACTGCCTGGATCCCACCAGGACCTGCATGCAGCCATGCGAGTTCCCTGGGCAGAACTGGGACAGAAAGGTGGTGAGGTATTCACAGCAGCTGCTGATCTTGGGAACAGTGTGTTTAGCTTATCATTCCCCTCGTCCATTTTCCTGGTGTTTGGGGCATGGACTTCTAAAGAGGGTCTCCATGACCTCTGAACCCTAAGCACTCCTTTGATTCCTTTGTCCATTGCTCAGCTGCTGTCTTAGGCAGTGGGCACAGCAGACATGCAGGGGAGCTGAACCCCGGTACTTTCTCCAGGTGTCCACCTCCTCTTTGCTTCTTTTATTCAATCCTCACTGCTCATTCCTGCTCACACACTGTCTCTTCACCCTGATTATTGCAACGCAAGGCAACACTATCCCCACATGGTGACCTAGCAAGGAAGAACATGTCGGCTGTTAGCATCAGCCTGAGTGAAAAAAAGGAAGGAGACAAGATGAAAGAATCCATTTGCACTCCTATCATCATCCTGCTTGGCACTTATCTTCAAAGCACTGTACAAACATTAACTAATTAATCCTCCTAACACTCCCGGGAGGAAGAGACATATTAACATGACTCTTATTTTAGATGCCTGATAAACATAAAGGATGGGCCAAGAGATACCAGACAGGCAAAATGGGCAGGTCATGCCAGCTGCTCCACTCTTCCTGTTGAACACTGCAGGCTTCATGAGTCAGTGGAGATGTGTTCCAGGCAATGAGCTGGTGCGCTCACACATTGGAGGGTGGACAGAGAGTGGAGGAGCTGGAGCAGAGGGCAGAACAGGTAGTGTTGCAGAAATAAATCCTGGAGCAGAAAGAGAGGACGAAGAAGATGATCCTTGTCGTCTGCACAGACAGATTGCCATGAAGGCACATTCTGGAAGATGGAGAACTTAGCAGCTCCTCTGCGAGAAGGGTTGGACTAGATGACCTTGCAGGTCCTTTCCAACCTTGTGATTCTATGATTCTATGAAGGGAGAATCACAGAATAACAGAATCATAGGGGTTGGAAGGCACCTCTGGAGCCCCCCAGTGCCACCTCCCTAAAGCAGTTTCCCCGGAGCAGGTCACACACAAAAGCATCCAGGCGGGTTTGGATATCTCCAGAGAAGGAGACTCTGCCACTTCTGCGCGCAGCCTGTTCCAGGGCTCAGGCATCCTCACTGTAGGGAAGTTCTTCCTCATGTTCAGCTGGAACTTCCCATGTTCCAGTTTGTGCCCATTGCCCCTCGTTCTGTGGCTGTACCCCACTGAAAAGAGCTTGGCCCCATCCACTTGACTTCTGCCATTAGATATTCATAAGCATTGATCAGATCCCCTCCCAGTCTTCTCTTCCCCAGGCTGAACAGCCCCAGTGCTCTCAGGCTTCCCTCATACAGGAGATGCTTCAGGCCCTTTATCATCATTGTGGCCCTCCGCTGGACTGTCTCTAGGAGATCCCTGTGATTTTTTAACCGGGGAGCCCAGAACACAGTGCTCCAGATGCGGCCTACCCAGAGCAGAGTAGAGGGGGAGGACCACCTCCTTCACCCTAATGGCCACACTCTTTGTAATGTACGGTTGGCCTTCGTGGCCACCAGGGCACACTGCTGGCTCATGGCCAAGCTGTTATCCACAAGACACCCAGGGCCTTCTCTGCAGAGCTCCTCTCCAGCTCCTCAGCCCCCAGCCTGTCTGGTATATGCAGTTATTCCTCCCCAGGTGCAGGACCCTTGTTGGACCTCATCAGGTTCCTCCCTGCTCAACTCTCTGTCTGTCCAGCTCTGGCTGAATGACAGCACGGCCTTCTGATGTGTCAGCCACTCCTCCCAGCTCTGTATCATCAGCACACTTGCTGAAGGTGGACTTCATCCTTTCGTCCAGGTCTCTGATGAAGAAGTTGAACAAGACCAGACCCAGCACTGATCCCTGGCGAACACCGGTAGTTACAGCCTCCAACCAGACTCTATGCCACTGATCACAGCCCTGTGAGCTCTGCCAGTCAGCCTATCTTGCTGTCCGCTCATCTATCCCACACTTACTAAGCTTCATTATGAAGACAAAGAAGGGATTGCAGGAGCACATTCAAGGGATATTCCCAAGAGCTGTCCTGGAGCGGAGTGCAGTGGGAAGCCAGCAGGCTCTGCCAGCCACTGCAAGTTGATGTTTTGCCACTACAAGCCCTTTCCTCCACATTACACACTGCCTGATCTTCAAGGGAAGGGAGAAGAAATTCTCCAGTGATGTCCTCCCTTTCCCAGAAAATGTTATCCCAAAATTCCTCTAGCAAAGCAGACAGTGTTTGCTTAAGACAATGAGGCCAACACTGCACTGCAGTGGGTGCAGGGGCCCTTTTGTTGTCTGCTGGGAAGGACCTCCCCGGGAGAGCTTGCCACAGGGGGTCTGGCACCCCTAGTGGCTTTTCCTGCAGTGGGAGAGGTCCAGAGGACATGGACACATCCACAAACAGGGACAAAGTAATTCTGAGCACAGTAGCACTAAAATTAACATTTTTTTCCCCAGTAAGTTGGAAAGTAAAAAAATAAAAGTTCAATTAGGGATGAAGTAAAGGTTTTCACTGCCATCTTTGAAGAAATTTTATAAATATCATAACATTAGACTACAATGAAAGGAAATTGGCAGTGCTGTTGAGGCATCCTGGAGGAAAGTACTGACATAAAGCATTTGGCCTTCAAACAGCAGTGGGTATTGACCTGCTCAGTGTGGCAAGTGAGCTCCTCAAATGGTCTTAAAAATAAAGAGTTGTGGTTTTTTGTTCTCACTAAAAAAAATTGGCTGAAAAATTCCACTTCCCCCAGCTCTCCTGCTGGTGTCACACAAAAGCATCCTCCAGGCCCTCCTGAATGGCGTGATGCAACAAGGCCTTGCAGGCCTGCAGGCTGGCATTGGGTTTTGGGTTCAGAAGAAGAGATGCTGCATTGCTTCTCCAGGCCAGAAGCAAGCATTGGAGAGGGGAGACGGGCGCCAATAGGTGACAGGGCAGGGAAGCATGGGCTGAGTCTCAGATTTCTGCTTGGTATGTCATGGGGAGCCTGCCTTGAACCCTCTCCATGCCTGATGAATGCTGAACAGAAAATAACAGTCCTTTCAGCCTCTTCTGTCATGCATTGCTTCACTTGAACGCCCCCCATGCCATCGGCACTGCCTCTTCTGCCATTTTGTAACAAACATCCTAATTATGGCACAATAGTTCTAATTGCAATTACCTCTACTTATTGCTGCAATATATTGCTGCTGAAGCACGATCGTCCTGGCACTACGAATTCACGAAGCGACAACACAATATGGCCTCAGTGTTCAAGGGGAAATGGCACAGCTTTCTGCAGCCCCTCCTGAGGGCAGTGGGTCAGCTTCTGCCGTGCTTTCTGCCTCAGGAGAACTCACGCTGCCCAGGGCACCCTCGTACTCTCATATCTTACAGCCTGACCTGACCCCATTTTTGGCAAGAGTTTCTCCTCTTGCCCAGCAGAGGCAGTGCTCATCTTGCATCTTCAGACCCAGAGGATTCACAGTCCTTGAAATTTATCCTAACAAACAAAGTGCAGCTGTGGCTGTTGCGTACCTGCCTGTTGGTTTACAAATAAGGAACAAACCCTGAACAATATGATAAGCTGTGCTAGGAGCTCCATGGGTTCTTCTCAGCCTCAGAGTCTTCCGGGAGAAGAGAGATCATTTCTCCTCCCATAATAGGTCCTGGGGAAGGATGCCACTCACTCACACTTGTGATAAGCCCACAGCCTGGGCTGGGCCTGGATGTTATCTGTGAAACCCATCATACTTGTAGCTGTGACCATGGCTAGTTTCATCTTCCAACCCCCACCCTCTGGCAGTCCTCTGCAATGCTCCCAAGCTGTGTGGGCCAAATACCTTGGCTGCGTTCTTGCAATTTATGATGACATGCTTTATCCTGCCTGGGACAAAATATATAGGTAAAATATCTTAGTGCTTGTTTTGGAAGGCATCTTCCAAAATGCATGTCTATCAGTAGAACCATGCTGTGTTTGCCACTGGAGCTGGTGGAAGCTGGGCCACCTGTGGGTAGCTGGTGTTGCTTCTTGTCCTCTGTGTCTTGTTCTGGACTTCTCCAAGCTTACAATGCTAGGGAATTCTTAGGGGTTTAGGATACCCAAAGTCAAACCAAGGCCTTGCTGATTTCATAGGGGGTGTGTTCAGTTGGACTAGTCCAATTGCATCATGGAGAGAGTTATCTGCTCTGTCTAAAACTGTATCTGCTATTTTTTAAAACATGGCAACATACAAAGGCCAAAACCAGAGATTAGAGGATCTTCCCACATGTCTGCCCACAGGCCTGGAAAGACACAGTCCATTTGCATAAGATCTTACAGTCCTTTCACAGAATTTTTCAGAGATGGCTATGTCTTGTTCTGGGATATTTGCTTGGATAAGGCTGGAAAAAAACTGCTGCACAACAGGCTCGTTCTTTTGACGAAGGCCTGGACCCATGTCGCACAGACACAAGTGCACTTGGTAGAAAACTGCTTTTTTTTTCCAGGTCCCTCTGCATATAGAGATGGATTCTGGTACATTCAGTTCCTGTTCCTTCAGGAGGCCCTGCACCAATCACACACTAATTCAAGGTGTCAGGTCAGCTGACAGTAGCCCAGAGATAGCTTGCTATTTCTTCTACTATATTTCCTATAATATCCCCTCCTGTGAGATGGATCCCAGCTCTGGATGCGTCCAGCCCTGCCTTGAGAGCTCTGTTCCTTTAGGAGACTGTGCAAACACTCAGCAGCTGAAAGGATGACTGTAGGCATGGGATCTCAGTGCCTTGTCCCGCCTTTGCCTCTGCTGAGCCAGTGACAGAGCCGAGCTCTTTGTCACTCAGACTTAGAGAGGCAGAGGATGAGAAAGGGAAGGAAGTAACCCCCAGGGGATGGGACAGACTGCCTTTACCATGCTGAGCTGACTGCTCTCCTTGCTCCAGACAGAGCTGACCCAAAGTTTGAAGACCAAAGTGATGGGTCAGAAGGACCCTGCTCAGCCGAGACAGGCAGGGAGCTTGAAGAAATCTGAGTGGTCCTGGCAGGCACATTTGGTGTTGGAAATATCCAGATGGAGACCTCCAGATTGGATAACTGGACCAAATGCATTGTTTGGGGATGACATCTGAAACTCTGAGAAGAAAATCCCCATGGCCAGGGTACCCAGGCTCTAGGAGCTTTCTGCTCCTAGAATATGAACTGTGCAAGGAATCTACAGGGCCCAGTGAAAGGTAAGGCCTGTTGCCCCTAAGCAATGGTACAAAGCATCAACAGTCAGTGCGAGTCTCCTCCTGATAGAAATGGTGGTAAGTTATGCAATGGCCCCAGAGCAACACTGAGTTGTTGCTAGACTTTACTTACTGCTTGCTTGCATTGGCTGTCCTTCATTGCTCCATCTCCTTTGCTTTGCGGGGATCTCCATATAATGAGGGTGGGAGAAAAGGGACTGAGCCGACAGAGTGCTGCTAACCCCCAGAGCTCTGCCTGAGATGCCACGTGCCTGCAGCAGCCTGCTGCAACTGCATGCCTTCCCCCAGTGCCTGCCCTCCTGCAGGTGAATCATCCCCAGCTATGCTTTCTCCCCATGACCTTTGCACCTGTACTCTCTGGCTGTGACAATCCAAGTGCTTGATTTGCACACCGTGTTCATATGTTGAAGGAAAAAAACAGTATTTCTGGCCATGATGACTATTGCAGGGTCCTGCATGCTACCTGCCTTGGAGGCGCATCAGCTGCCTGTTGGTGCAAGCTGCAGCTCTGCTTCCAGCTCCCTGAGCTCATTCAGATGCTTCTCTGAGAGAACATCTCAGCATGAGATGGGGCACCGGCTGCCTGAGCCTGCACCCTGCAGGGACACTGTGAATACCTTGTGCCCTGCAGGCACAGCAGTTCTGTAGGGGCTGGAGAAAGTGGGGTGGCAATGGCAGAAAGGATGGGAACCACTCTCTCCTAATGTGGAGGTACCTTCTATAGTAAAATTTTGGGGTGATGCTGTAGGGCTACATTATGTATCAGTGCAAGCAGCAGCAGGGCTCTTTCCTGTGTATGAGTCTTCTGCTCCGCAGAGAGGCACAAAATTCCCCCCAACAGCACTGAGAGGTTTGCTTAGCCGTGCATAGGGATTATTGTTTCCTCATCATCCCCATGCTACAACCCAGCACTTGAACTTTATTCAGACCCTGGTGCCCTTCCCTTGCTCCCCATGAGCAGAACGGCCTCAGCTCAAGAGATGCCCCTGCCCGCGGGCAGTGGTGCGAATGGAATCTGCACGGGGAGGGTTTTGGAGACACACCAAAAGGCTGAACTTAAACAGTCACTGTGGAGTACTCCAGTCTGCGTACAACACATTCAGCCATGGCTAAAAGGAAGGAGAGTCAACCAAACCAAGCACATTAAAACAGGCCAGCAGCAAAGAGAGAATAACAAGAGCAGAGACAAATCACAGAGATGTTCTCTCACAATCAACGAGAAAAATGAAACGGGCTAAGGTCCAATGATTTGAGTTCTGCCTACACCAGGAGAGCACCTGGGGTGGGATCACCAGACCTCCTCAGACTGTGGACTCCCCCCTGCTTTGGGATCACCATGGCCTTGGGACAAACGCTGCCCCAAGTTCTCCAGCTGCAGGATGCCCTGTCCCACTGGTAGGTGGCTGGCACGCTTGAGAATGGATGCTGTGGGCCCCATGCAGTGCTGAGGCAGCTGCAGTGCAGAGGGCAAGTGCAGCCTTCCCCATCAGGTACCACTGGAGCAGTGCCTGCTGGAAAGCTGTCATGCCCAACTGCAGATGTCCTGAAAGTCTTGAAAAGGACCGCATCTGACACTGTCACCCTTCAGCATTAAAAATCTCATTCTTGGTCATTTGTTTCCTTGTTTCTGAGATGTAAAACAAAATAGGACAGGCAGGCAGATGCGCTGGACTGGTGTGCCCCGCAGATATCTATGTGCAAGGCCAGTGCAGTTAGCACCAGCTGACTGCCCTCTGCAAGAGCGTCACCTCTCCTGCACCAGCTCCCAGGGGTAAGGTCCTGCAAGAACTGACAGGCCCCTGGGAGCTGCATCCTGCCAGGAGCATGGGCAGGCTGACACCATGGCCTTGCCAGAAGGCTTTCCTTCACAAAGAATTTCCTTCACTGTTGGGCAATAGGGAACTGGCTGAGATGAAGCTCAGAGAGCGTGGGAGTGGGAGGCAGAAGGGAAGCTCAGCTGTCTGGCCCCATATGCTGCTCCTTTTGGGCAGTCGGTCCTCAAACACTGTGGCACTGTCATCTGCAGTCCCGGGAACAGTTTCCTGTGCAGCCCAGAGGATGGAGGCCCTTGCTGTGAAAATCACGGAGTAGGGCAGGTAACCCCTGGCCCCAGCCTGCCTCAGGAACTGGGTGAGGTGACATCTTTTTGGATGCCTGGGAACAGTCCCAGCAGCATGGCTGTTGTCAATGCCAGACTGCACTCCGGCTCACCTTCATGCCTTGCCAGGCTCCCTGGCATGCCGCACCCAAGAGTTTGTCACATCTAGATCTGAGCATCTTGCGTCCATCTGGGAGCTTGTGGCAGGGTTATCTCCTCCACTCCTCCACTCAGGTATATACTTCTTCTGTGCCTGGGGCCTCAGGCTTACCCCAGTGCAGAGCACTTCTGACATTCCATTCTTTGGACACAGCACATCTGCTCCTGAGCATGATGATGCTTGAACTGTGTGCCTGCAGGCCCAATAATAATCTCTCCGGGCCAGGAGAACAGCCAGGTATTAAGTGAGGCTCTCAGCCAAACCAGAGAACAACTTCAGAGGAATTTAAGATTTACGTATTTAATATTTATGGACAGCCACAAAGACAAACAGTTGCTTGGTCCCAGAGAAACACAGATCAAACAAAAGTGAAAGGGATTATGAGTAGCAATCCTGGGTTTCCTGCAAACGGGGAGGAGGCAATGCATGCTCTCTGAGACAAACCTGAGACATGAAATCCTCACAGGAAAAGGAGATTATAAACTTCCAAGGCCCTTTTGTCCAAACATTACAGCAGATGTGTTGAAAATCCCCCCAGCACCACCTGCAGAACTGGGATTCACAGCTACTTGCTCCCATAGCTGTATCCAGGTCATGGCCTCCAATACAAGAAAGATAGGGAGCTGTCCAGAGGAGGGCCACCAAGATGCTCAGAGGGCTGGAACACCTCCCCTATGAAGACAGGCTGAGGGAGTTGGGCTTGTTCAGACTGGAGAAGGGAAGGCTGCAGGGTGCCCTCATTGCAGCCTTCCAGCACCTAAAGGGAGCCTACAAAGAGGAGGGAAGTCAACTGTTTACAAGGGTAGGTAATGGCAGGACAGGAGGAAAAGCTTTTTCCTGGTTCAGGTGGCAGCAGACGATTTATTCATTCACAAACACAAGTAGCACCTGGCCAGTGTGCATGAACTTCTCAGCTCACAGCATTCACACCCAAGCATCTGATTTGATTTTCCTGGTCTCCCACGTATGGAGACATGAGTTGTTTCTTAAATACCTTGATACCTTTCTGCAGACCTTCTCTGAAGTCTGACAAAACACAGGGAGCCTGGGGCCACCCACAGGATGACCAAGCCAGCCCATCTCAGAGAATGGAGGAAGCCAGGAATAACTCTGGTGCCTGCACGACAGATCTCTTGGGGAATGCAGCTCCCAGAGGTACCAGGGGGGCTTCCCACCTCCCATGCTAAGCAGGCACACAGGTTGCCACCTGGCCAGCTGTGAGCAGCCCTCACCATCAGCAGCCCTCCTTCAGCTCACCTCCCTTTTGTGCACTGCACACAAGCACGCCCACATGGAAGTTCCTCTTCCAAATCCCAGGCTCTCTCAGTAGCAGCACCAGAAAGGTACCAGGTCGGCTTGTCTGCACTATGGGGCTGTTCTCCCCTTCCGAGCACATATGTGCATTCATATATGCATGTACACACATGCTGACACGTTCACATACATGTGAGCAAGGATAAGGCAGCTACTGACACAATTCCCCAGGCTGCAACACAATGTGCTAGACACACTGGAATAACCCAAGAGAAGGAAAAGCAAAAAAGTGGGAGACAGATCTGTTGAGAAAACCCTACGAGTGCTTAGCTGACAGCTGCAAGCATGGGAGAAACAGCACTGCAAAACAAACCTCTGCAAGAACCTCCCTGCGATCTGCAAGCAAACTCCATCTCCACATGTCCTAGTGGACATGGGGGGCTTGCAGCAATATGGGCTGCTTGGACAAACCTCATTTACCCTGGCAGATTAGTTACTTTTCTAACCTTGACATCAGTCCCCTGCAAGCATCAGCAGTGTCCTGTGTGCCGGTCTGGGTGGCCTCTGGGCAGCCTGCCCAGAGCGGGGGCAGCCTCTGCCCACAGGGGCGGAGCAGGAAGGGTGCAGCTTCCTGCAGGGCTGCCTCCATCCTACCAACCTCATGCAGTGAGGAGGGTCTGGGGTCACACTGGAGCTGGACTGGCAGTGTGAATGCTGATCCCATTGGTTCTGGCACCAATTTGTGCCATCAAATGCTTTGGATGAGGTGCATGTTGAGTGGTCAAGCCTTCTTCCAAGGAATGCTTCAGTGCTGGTGGTCCTCCCTTCCAAAACCCACTTAAGTCATTTCAACATTTTGGAGCCTCAATTCCTCATGTGGAAAGCAAGACATAATATTTCTTCTATCTGAGTTATCAGGATAGCTCATAAGCCGTTTGGGACTGAAAGAGTCTCTGAATAGGAATTTATGACTTGCACAGTGGGGCCTTGGGCTCTCCAGGGGCTAATGTAATCATTTGGGCTGTGTGTAGTGAGGAGAAATGCAATGCTGTGGGTACTTATTCCCATATTCAGAGATGGGAATTCAGTAGGGGTGACATAAGGCATACTCCCAAGTCTGCTGTGTCATTCCAAACAGCACTCTTATTTAATGAGTGTGGTGGTCTCAGCTTAGGCATCTACAAACATTGTTTTCCCTCCTGCTCATTTCTGAGCGCAGACTTTGCTAGCGGGTCACAAGGACAGGACTGCCATGATGCTTGCATATTCGTACATATTAACACCCCTCTGCACCCCAAACCATCATGGTGGTGCAATAATACCTTTGCTGCAGTGACAAATATTCATAGAATCACAGAATCATAGAATGGCCTGGGTTGAAAAGGGCCATAAGTCAAGTTTCAACCCCCCTGATGTGTTCAGGATCGCCAACCACTAGACCAGGCTGCCCAGAGCCACATCCAGCCTGGCCTTGAATACCTCCAGGGACAGGGCATCCACAACCTCCTTGGGAAACCTGTTCCAGCGTGTCACCACCCTCTGGGTGAAAAACTTCCTCCTAATAGCCAACCTAAATCTCCCCTGTCTCAGTTTAAAACCATTCCCCTTGTCCTATCGCTATCAACCCATGTCAACAGTCATTCCCCCTCCTGTTTATACGCTCTCTTCAAGTACTTGGAAGGCTGCAATCAGGTCTCCCCTGGAGCCTTCTCTTCCCCGGGATAAGCAAGCCCAGTTCCCTCAACCTTTCTTCACAGGAGAGGTGCTCCAGCCTCTGATCATCTTGGTGGCCCTCAAGGAATTGATGTCTGCTAGTTCAGTAAAATTTTCTGGTTTAGCTTTGTTTGGTGTGTGAAGGCCTAACAGTCTTGCTTTGTGCTTCACTGACACCACAACAGACTGCTTCTTATCTGTATAGTATGTACTGGGAGCCACCAAGTGCACCCAGTGGTGCAGGAGCCACCATCTTCTTGGTTTTCATATAAATTGTTCTGAGTTATAGTGAACAAAGAGAAAAACTTGCTCATTATGGCATAACAAGCAGTGGAAATTTGCCAAATTGGGGAAAAACAGCTGAAAGTCAGCCAAGGGTCACTGTGAAGAAGTTGAAGACAGAATAAAGGGGATGAAGGAGGGGGGTTGTACAACCACCAAAGGCCTGCATCACCCATGCTAAGGACATTAGCATATATTAATGAGTTCTTGGAAAGGAATGAATATGTATGCCATTTCTGGGAAATGTATGCTGCAAATGTATGCCTTTACTGTATAAATGTGGCACCTGAACTTCGAGAAGGCACACTTGATTTGTCAAGTTGCTCAGTATGTATTGGGAATTAAAGAACGCCTGCTTTCTAACACCACACTGGAGTTTTAGAGTTTTCTTCCCAGGCTTTCCAGTGACAATGGGATGGTTCAGAGAAGGGTCACTGGCAGGGAAAGGGAGGGATCCAGGTTGATACCTGTAGCCTGCCCTCTCTTTTGATTTTCCTGTGTATTGCATTCTTGTGTCTGTGTGGTGCATCCTTTTGTGTACATCTGATCCAGATCCAACCAGACGAGCCAGAGAGTGAACCGACAGTGCTGGAGCCAGACCCTGGAGGGCATGGAAATTGGGTACCAAGGATGCTCATGAAAGGGTTTCCTCTGAGCCTCAGAAGTAGGATGGGGTTGTTCGTGCACCCTTATCCCCACAGCTATCCACACAGGAACTGCCCTCATGTCTTTGGCGGTGCCCGTAGTCCGTGTGTCTTTGCTGATAACAGTGGTATGAAGTGATTCCTCACCTTGACCAGCCCCAAACTGGAATCCCTGGGACCTTCAGTCCCTGGGCTTGAGCTAACCTGAGGACAACAACATTTGGGCCAGGCCCAGCTGAGAATCTCATTAATTGCTTGTTTGCTCTGTGGTTTGTTTGCATGCTGCACCTGAGTAAGTACAGCTCAAAAGCGTCATTGTCAAAGCTGCAGTTGGGATGCAGGTCTGACATAAGGGCCCTGAAAGCATGCCAGGAAAGCTGCTCTTTTGGCACCTAAAGCTCTGTGTTAATAGTAAGATGATGATATATTGAGCCCTCTCTAGCCTTGTCTTTGAAACTATTTATCATCAGGGCATCTTATGCTGCAGACCATTAAGTGCAATGTACTGCCAGGGAGGATGAGCTGACTTAACAGCAGAAGCATCTCCAGAGAGAAGACAACATTGGGACGCCATGGAGCCCTGGCATCTGAGTATCCCTGTAACCACCTCCCACTTGCAGCTCTTTGCACACAGTGCTGTCCCTCTAGGACCTGAGATGACCACCTTGCCATGGCTGATTATCCTGTAGTCTTTGGAAGACTTTTCATTCCTCATTCTGTCATGGGACAGGGATGTCCCATCTTTGCTTTGCAAAGCTTTAGAACTAAGTGCCTCATTCAGTATTCTGCAAGAGGCATGCAGTGGACCTGGAGGGGAAATCCATGCCCTCATACACAAGTCTGTGCTCTAATACCCAAGTCCATCCCCTCATCAGCCTCGAGGGCTGCCCTGTTCCAGGGTCAGCATCCCACAGAGGCCGGCACACCCTTCTTCCACCCCTGTCTGTGCTGTCAGGGGAGGCTGGGAAGGTGAGAACTGGCAGCACAGCTCTGTGCTCCGCCGCCTGCTCCAGCCCTTTGGAAGGGTCCTGGGAATCTGCATGTGCTGGCTTGTATCCGCCAGCTGCTCAGAGAGTGGGATTTAAAGCTGATCTCTGAGCAGCTGTTTATGCATATGGCATGAGAAGCTGGAGCGCTGCCACACAGGTGACAACCAGACATGGAGGTCATGCTACCAGTGCTCTGCTGAGTGAGCTGCCCGAGTCTGGGCTGGCATAACAGCCAGCCAGTGCTCAGAGGGTCCACAGAGGAGATTTTGCGTAAGTGTGAAGCAATGGAATGAATGGGAATGGACTCGCCACATTACAGGTGTGGCTCCAGCCCTCACCTGCACTGCAGCATCAGCCCCGACCAGCAAATCACACAGATCTTTCTGATCCACAGATCCCAAAGTCCTTTTGAGCCCTTGAGAAGGGACACCAGGGCAGGATGCTTCACTCTTTCCTGGCTTCCTGCAGCCTAGGCTGCTGCTGGAAACTCTCAGGCTGCATTAGGGTACTAGAGCTGGTGGGAGATGCAGGCAAGGGCAGTTATTTTGACTGTGGCACTTTTGATTTAGCTCCTCTGGGGAAACGTGGTGAACAGAGACTGATTAACACAAACATTGCACAGTGAGTGAGCACCAGATCCACTGCACTCCTGCTGCTTAGGGACATATGTGCTTACAGGGGTCAGGTTCTGCTGTGGTTGCCTTGTTCATGCCACGGCTGCATCCCAGTCTGTATAAACTGGCACTGCAGCACCGCTGAGTCCTCAGCCATAAATGTACTGAGCAGCACCCTCAAAATGATGTGATCAGCTTAAAAACAGTGCACATAAAACCACAGACTTTGAAACCCCCTTTATGCTTGCTGTTTGATCCACTGATGACTGAAATCCTCACTCTACTCCTAGTGCTGGGGCTTCCAGAGAAACCTGCTGAGGAGAGGAGCTGCCTGGTGGCAGCACCTGAGCAGAACCAGACACGGGAAGGAAAAGAGACGGGGTGTTTGTTCTGCCAGCTGCCTTGACATCCTGTACATCTGTGATTATCTAGCAACAGCTGCTAATGTCATGCATGGTCAAAAAAGGGGATCAGAAGCACAAGAAGGAGTGTGGAAGAGGGAGAGAGGAAATGTGCCGTTGCTCACTGCTGGGCAGCTCAGCAGCGGCAGCTCAGCCCCAGCGCACCCCAGTATGTCCTTCCCAGCTTCAGGGGCTGCTGATGGAGGCTGGCACTCTCTCCATCAGCCAAAAGTTCTTTTAAAGATGCCAGTGTTGGAAGTTGTGACAGTGAAGTGACAGGGCTGAGGAGCCCAAGCCCAGTGGAAACCCATGAGCATCTTTCCGGGGCGGGGATCACTTTCTCCCTCTGTAATCCTGGTGCTGTGTGGGTGCAGCGCTGGTGGATGCTGAAGCTCTCCTCAGGATCCCCCCACTCCAGTGCAACACTGGCACCAGTTTGAACCTGGCGAGCTGCAACCCAGAAGAACTTCGCCCGCTCTTGGCTTGATGTTATCACAATGCAGGAGTGACTGCAACCCAGATTAGTACATTCAGCCTTCCTTTGCTCTGAGGTCTTTTTCCATGAAGAATAGTGAGGAAGTGGATCAGTCACTCCCTGCATATGCCCCCCAGCTCTGAGCTGTTGTGTCTACCAAACCTCTGCCTTCATGGGGAGTTGAAACATTCAGCATGCTTCAGGACGTGTCCTGAATTCTCTTCTATAGCTGATGATTGCCCAGACAGGGAGCAGGGCTTGAAACAGCGCACCTGGTACCCTGCAGATAGGGGGATGGCTGCTCCCACAGATGAACTTCTGCAGAGCATTGAGGGTAAGGCTGCTTCTTATGCCTGTGCAGCACTGGAAGAGGAAGGAGGCTGCGTGTTCCAGGGCAGAAGAAATTCAGGGACATAGTCCATGAGAGAGAAGGCCCCCACAAATAACAGCAAAACTCTTACCCCCAAGAGCCTGGCATGTTTCCTAGCTGTGGGAAGTAAGCCCAGAAGAAAGCCAGCACCCAGCCTAAACAGGGTTTGCTGTTGACAATCCAGTCTGTGGTTGTATTGCCGGCTACCTGCCTTTCCATTAAGGCCCCATGCACATGTTACTTTCTGGTGCTGACATAAATGTGCTCATTTATATTCACCAAAGAAGCATGCACACTCCTTGCTGTCTCCCCAGTGAACCAGCACAGCACTGCTCCTGTGCCCCTTTTTCCTAAGTCTCACTTGATGGCACTCAGCGTCCCGTATTTCCCCAGGACACAGCGTCTAGGAGGGTGGCTCTCTGAAGCCATGACAGAACCCACAGCCCTGCCACCAGCCTTGACCTTGACTTCAGCCCAGAAAGACGATGATGAAAGATTAAATAAGAAAATAAAGGCAGGAAGCAAGAGGATCCTCTAAATGCCAAGACAGATGTCTTTCAGGACAATCTGACTCCTTGCTGCAACTGGGTCAACCATTGTTCCTGGTGCATCAGGTCCTGCATCTGAAGAGGCATATTTGCTGCATCACCTCCTCCTCCTTCCTCCTGTGTCCTCTTTCCTGTGACAGAACTGCTCCTTCACCTGCTGGAGCACAAGTCAGGCTGTGGTGCAGGGTGCCTGTAGCCGTGCTGGGCTGCTCTGCAAACACCACTGCTTGTTTCCCTATCTCCAGCTCAGCAGTTTTGCCTGCGTACCCAGAGACCTTTACCTTTGATTTGGTAATCTTGTCCCAGAAGTGAGGTGAGCACAAGTCCCCTGGAAGCAGAGTGTGAATTCAGTGCAATAGCACATTGGAGATTCCAGCAGCCTTGAAGATGGTCTAGACCTGAAGACAGCACACAGGACACACTCCCTGCAGCCACATTATACTTTGCACGGAGTTTTTTCTGGGACTGTAACACTCTATTAACTCATAGTGGTAGCAACACAGTGGGCCTATGTGGGGATAGGAATTAAGCCAATGCTGTCTGAATCGCAGCAATGACTGCAGGAAGAGCACAGTCAGGTCCTCAGGTACTGTGAGAGCTGCAGAGAATAATGACATGCTTGTTTGCTTTCTACAAGGCAGCTGCAAATGCTTTTGGAGAGCCCATCAATTATGTCAGAAGGGGAAAGGAACTGCGGAGAGGAAAGGAAAAGTACATGCGGAGAGAGAGCATGTGAAGGACTCCCAGAGATGGATGTGGTCCAGAGACTGGCACTGCTACACAGAAACACACAACCTTAGGGTTACAAGGCAGCAGCATCATTGCCATCAACCGCTGGCTATGTAACATGGAAGGATGTGTGCACTATATGCAGACCAAGACTACGGGTTATATGTACATCTGATGACTGCAGGGACCCCTGAAAGACTGTCAGTGTAAAAGAAACTGGTGCATCACCATGACCCTCTAGGATCAGCACCCTGTTGGGTCTCCAGCCAGAGAACCACAGGTGTGAGCTAGCGACTGCAGTGTGAATACTGATTTGTTACAAAGGGCTTGAATCTACTAACAATCAGAATCACAGAATCATAGAATCATAGAATGGCCTGCGTTGAAAAGGACCTCAAAGATCATCGAGTTTTAACCCCCCTGATGTGTTCAGGGTCGCCAACCACTAGACCAGGCTGCCCAGAGCCACATCCAGCCTGGCCTTGAATACCTCCAGGGACAGGGCATCCACAACCTCCTTGGGCAACCTGTTCCAGTGCGTCACCACCCTCTGGGTGAAAAACTTCCTCCTAATATCCAACCTAAATCTCCCCTGTCTCAGTTTAAAACCATTCCCCTTGTCCTATCGCTATCAACCCATGTCAACAGTCATTCCCCCTCCTGTTTATATGCTCTCTTCAAGTACTGGAAGGCTGCAATCAGGTCTCCCCTGGAGCCTGCTCTTCCCTGGGATAAGCAAGCCCAGTTCTCTCAACCTTTCTTCACAGGAGAGGTGCTCCAGCCTCTGATCATCTTGGTCACCCTCCTCTGAAATCGTTCCAGGAGCTCAGCGTCTTTCTTGCACTGGGGGCCCCAGGCCTGGATGCAGTACTCCAGATGGAGCCTCACAAGAGCTGAGTAGAGGGGGACAATCACCTCCCTCTCCTTGCTGGCAGCTTTGTTACTAAAGGGTGGCTAATAACAAATGGTTGTGATCTGTATCCTCCTCAGCTCAGTCCCCTGACTGTGAAAAGGGAATCAACACCACTGGCAAGATGGGGCAGGGCCAGCTCCCAGCTGATACCTACACAATGGGAGTGGGAAAGGCTTTGCACCATGCCTACAGAGACTTGGTTTCCAGAGCTCTCCAGCTGGTCTGGGATTTTATTCCTTAAATTTTATCACTGAGGGCAAAGTCAGCTCCATGGGTCAAAGCATGTTCAGTCACCTTCTTGAGATGTGCTTGGTCTCCACTGAACTGAGCAGGCATGCACTCTACAGATCTAGGGTTAAGAACTGCCAAAGGCATTGCAAACCTCTGATTCTGTACTAGGAGCAGCTCCAGGGACATTCTGCTGACTTTCAGAGCCATGGGCTCAGATGCATGAAGTCTAAATTTGCATAGACTTCGCAGCAGGGAGCTCAGAGACTTCTGTTTATTTTTGCAAATGTGAAGAAAAATAAGCTGATTTAGCTGTAGTCTTTCCACATTCACACCGGTGGCCAAACAACCACCTTGCTTCTTGGCTATGAAAATGCCTTTTCTCCAGTGACCTACCTGTCTGGTCCAGAATGTATCCCCGGTTGTTTCACTAAGAGCCAGTCTCCCTGCCAGCTTCAGCATGAAGGGAAGTGAGCATGGCTCTAGGTGTCAGCTGTGTGGTGTGCTGCAGGTGTTTGCAAGCAGGCAGTAACTCAGAGGTTCTGGGGTGTCCAACTCAGCCCTCTGCCCTCTTTGGCAACTGTTGTACCACCAGAAGGGAGGCTGCTGCCCTGGGTAGCAGTGCAGATCAGGGGTGCTACGGTTGCAACTCTGCAGACCTAAAAATATCTCCTGTCCCGCAGTGCAAGGCACGGCACCTTTTCATAGCGCCAGACCTGCTAATTGCTCACACAGTCAAAATGCTGTGAAGAGGAGACAGCAAACAGGTGTAAATTCCCAGTAATGAATATTAAGCTGCAGAGCCTGGAGGCCCTTGCAGAAGCCTTGTGTTTTTGTTTGCGAAGAAGTGCTGCCTGCACAAAGCTTAAGCTCCAGCAAATTGTTTTTCAAGCTTTGGCAATGCTTGTGCCAACAGCCAACAAGACTGAGGGTATCCCCAGACCAACATGTGAATGCCTCCAGGACACTCCTTCCCACACAGCTGAGAGAAGCTGGAGCTTTGCTCAGTCTCTTGACCTCCTTCCTAAGAGCCCCAGCTAACAGCATGTGCCATTAGCCCCCAGCCCCACGACAAGCCACAGAAAGCCACTGAGAAGGAGAGCAGGGGCCATTCATCCCCAGGAGCCAACCTGTTCCCCAGACCCAGTTGCCAGATGCAGTTGGTCCCTGGGTGTCTGGGTGGCTGAAGACTGGGCACAGAGGCGTCTAGTGTGGTGGCACAGCGGGCACTGCACTCTGCCTACCCTGCTGAAGGTGCTGGAGATGATGGATTGTGTGTGATATTTATTGTTTTTGCCATTAGGATTTTGCCGTGTTAGAATAAATGGAGTGCGCTGTTCTTGTAGATAACTAAGTGTTGTTACATTGCATAGATAATCAACTCCTGTTTCAGCAACTCAGAAAATGTACTATCTTTTTTTTCTTGCTGTCTATGGGTAGGAATTTTATTTGCGATGATTTCTTCCAGTGACTGCCTCCTCAGCTCTGTGACATGAACCCACCTAGCAATCATGCCAGCAGGACCCAGAGAGCCTCCTGGCCATAGACCCTTCTGCAAACGGCTCACTCAGCCTTTGCCCTGGGCTGTGTATACATCAGCTGCAGCAAAGGAGACACTTATTAAGGAGGAAGGAGCCACTGTGGATTATGCTTTCTTACAGCTCTTTCTTCTGAAATAGGATGAAGGACAAGAGCATCATGTGGAAGCTCCCAGGGAGATAAAAGAAACCATCACCTATGACCTTCATAAGACCTCTTTCCTCAGCTCATTCTTCCTTGCTGTGTGCTGTAAAACATAAATACTAACAGAGAAGTGAGAGAAAGAGGCCTGGCAACACGAGCAAATTATTGTTTTCTAGCAAACATGTCAAACTTGTTCATCCAAGCACTCTGAGCATTGCCTAGCCATAGCCTGTGAGTAACTGAACTTTACTGCTTCACTGGCTTGCCCTTGAATGGGAGCAAAATGGCCTCTAGCACCTGACTGGGTGCCCACATGCTGCCTTCACCCTGCTGGGCAACTCTGAGCACCCGGGTGCTTTGGCTGACTCTCCATCAGGAGTGAAAATATGCTCCTCATCGCAAGAAATGTTCTGTCAATAGCCTCTAACAAGCTGCTGCAGCTGCTGGCAGAAGCAAGGCAGCACAGGGAGGCAGGGAGAAAGCACTGACTGCTTGTTCTTGCAGAGATTCTGCACACCATGTGGGCATTGCAGCAGTTGGTCCCATTACAGCAGTCAGAAGTGGACTTAAATTTTGTGGGGGGCAACAGGGGCAACATCTCAAGCTTGGGTTTAAGTCTGCCTCCTCCTCTGATGGATGGCAGATTTTCATAGAATCATAGAATCATAGAATTAGCTAGGTTGGAAAAGACCTACAAGATCACCTAGTCCAACCATCCACCTACCACCAATAACCCCACTAAACCATGGCTCTCAACGCTGTATCTAAACGTTTCTTGAACACCTCCAGGGACGGTGACTCCACCACCTCCCTGGGCAGCCCATTCCAGTGCCTGACCACTCTTTCAGAAAAGTAGTGTTTCCTAATGTCCAGCCTAAATCTCCCCTGGCGCAACTTGAGGCCATTCCCCCTCGTCCTGTCACTAGTTACGAGAGAGAAGAGGCTGACCACCAGCTCACTACAACCTCCCTTCAGGTAGTTATAGAGAGCGATAAGGTCTCCCCTGAGCCTCCTCTTCTCCAGACTGAACAATCCCAGCTCTCTCAGCCGCTCCTCATCAGGCCTCTGCTCCAGACCCCTCACCAGCTTCGTCGCCCTCCTCTGAACACGCTCCAGGGCCTCAATGTCTTTCTTGCAGTGAGGGGCCCAAAACTGGACACAGTACTCGAGGTGGGGCCTCACTAGGGCTGAGTACAGAGGGAGAATGACTTCCCTACTCCTACTGGCAACACTATTTCTGATCCAAGCCAGGATGCCATTGGCCTTCTTGGCCACCTGGGCACACTGCTGGCTCATGCTCAGCCAAGCATTGACCAATACCTCCAGGTCTGTTTCCTCCACACAACTTTCCAGCCACTCTGCCCCAAGCCTGTAGCATTGCCTGAGTTTGTTGCGGCCGAAGTGCAGGACCCAGCACTTGGTCTTGTTGAACCTCATCCCACTGGCTTCAGCCCAGAGATCCAGCCTGTCCAGATCTCTCTGTAGGGCCTCTCTACCCCCAGGCAGATCGACACTTCCTGCCAGCTTGGTGTCATCTGCAAACTTACTGAGGGTGCACTCAATGTCCTCATCCAGGTCATTAATAAAGATATTGAAGAGGACAGGCCCCAGCACCGACCCCTGGGGAACACCACTGGTGACCGGTCGCCATCTGGATTTAACTCCATTCACCACCACTCTCTGGGCCCGGCCCTCCAGCCAGCTCCTTACCCAGCGAAGGGTGTACCTGTCCAAGCCACGGGCTGCCAGTTTCTCCAGGAGAATACTGTGGGAGACAGTGTCAAAGGCTTTGCTGAAGTCTAGGTAGACCACATCAACAGCCTTTCCCTCATCCACCAGATGGGTCACTCGATCATAGAAGGAGATCAGGTTGGTCAAGCAGGACCTGCCCTTCACAAACCCATGCTGGCTGGGCCTGATCCCCTGGTTGTCCTGCAAATGCCGCGTGATCTCCCTCAGGACAATCTGCTCCATAACCTTCCCCAGCACCGAGGTCAGGCTGACAGGCCTGTAGTTCCCCGGATCCTCCTTACGACCCTTCTTGTAGATGGGAGTCACACTGGCAAGTCTCCAGTCTTCTGGGACCTCTTCAGTTGACCAGGAACACAGATAGATGATGGAAAGCGGCTTGGCTATCTGTTCCGCCAGCTCCCTCAGTACTCTTGGGTGGATCTCATCCGGCCCCATGGACTTGTGGCAGTCCAGGTGGAGTAGTAGGTCTCTGACTGTTTCCTCCTGAATCATGGGGGGTTTGTTTCACTCCCCATCCAAGACTTCCAGGTCAGAGAGTAGAGTGCTCTGAGGACAACTGGTCTGGCTTTTAAAGACAGATGTAAAAAAGGCATTGAGAACCTCAGCCTTTTCATTGTCCTCAGTGGCCACATTCCCAGCTGCGTCCAGTAAAGAATGGAGATTCTCCTTGGTTCTCCTCTTACTGTTAATATATTTGTAAAAGAGTTTCTTGTTCCCTTTAATCCCAGCAGCCAAGCTTAATTCAAGCTGGGCCTTTGCCTTTCTAATTTTCTCCCTGCACATCCTGGCAACCTCTTTGTACTCTCCCCGAGTTGCCCGTCCCTTCTTCCACAGGAGGTACGTTCTCTTTTTCTCCTGGAGCCTCAGGAAAAGCTCCCTGTTCATCCACGCCGGTCTCCTTCCCCGCCGGCTCATCTTGCGGCTCAGGGGGACAGCCTGTTCTTGCGCCTTCAGGACTTCCTTCTTGAGGAGCAACCAGCCTTCGCGGACCCCTTTACCCTCCAGGACCGAATCCCAAGGGACCCTCCCTACCAGCCTCCTGAACAATTCAAAGTCTGCCCTCCAAAAGTCCAAGGTCGCCGTTTTGCTGTCCCCTCTCCTGGTTCCACCAAGAATCAAGAACTCTACCATTTCATGGTTGCTATGGATTACTTGGTGCTACCAAATTTGCAGTTTGCAATTTTTATAATTGGCTTTGCTTCTGTATATAAGATAAATCTTCAAAATTTGCCTCTTACAATCTGTTTGTGTGTCCTGGTCACTGGGAATTTAAATTCAGCTACCTGCAGGCATCTCTCTCTTAACAGGTCCTACTTCTGTGCACGTTTCCAGTAGAGCACAAACTGGTGTGCCTTCCTTCCATCTACTTGCTTTAGCATCTCTGCAATTTGCTTCTGAAACAATACAGCCAGCTCCAGGTTTGCCACTCCTTTTGGACTTCTAAGCCACCGGGACAGGAGGAATATCAGCCTGTGAGCCTACAGTAGTGGTTACACAACTACTGTTCTTTTGCCAAAAACTGTAATGCAGAGGGGCAGAGACAAGATGTAAGAAGGCTGTGGTCCTTGTGTGAGCCCCTTGCAAGGTTCAAATTTCTCTCTACAGAGAAAAGATGGAGGGAATAGACACTCAGTCATTTCAGAAATGCCATTTCTGCAGCTTAAAACCAGTGTGGTGCTTTACAATGAAAAGCAATCGCACATTCTTCAGTGCCTGGCACGTACTAGGCACCTGAGGGCTTTTTCAGGCTGCTGGTTGATTCATGCAGTGAAAGGCTGCTCCTGGATGCTGCTGAGTTCCCAGACTCCCCAGGACTGGTGAGGCTAGCAGCATCTCAGCACTGGTCAGCATCTGGCACAGGGGAAGATCTCAAAATTAGCTTGTGGTCAGACATGCTTTCCACTGTCCTCCTGTGCATTATTAAGATGATGTTCTCCCAGGGCACTGTCATGACTCACGGTGCTATATATATTTATATACATAAATTTGGAATCAAAGACCCATCAAGCCATTCAAAATCTGCTTTCCTGCATGACCGTGTTAGTGATGTGCTCCTGCTGCTCTCATGCTTGCAGCACAGAGCAGAAGCATCCCCCCAGCCCTGCTTTGCCAGCACTGAAGGAGGAAGGCTGAGATTTCCTAGGAGGATAATAAATTCTTGAAAATTTCTGCTATCCTGGGGACAGCACAGTACTCATGGTTCTTCCACAGGATGGCTGCTGCAGATGACCTGGATGAGATGAAAGGAGGCTATGGAGACTGCTCAGTGCAGGCTGGGTGCCCTCCCCCCCACGGCCTAGCCCTCTACCACCTCTGGTCCTAGGTGTGAGTAGGCCATCTTCTCCCTCTCAGGACACAGCCTGGAAGATCAGCAGCAGAATAAGCCTGTGAGCTCACCTCCATCCTGACCTGATCTCCTGTTTGCAATTGTGAGGAGTCCACTGTGGAGGCTGAAAATGAGTTTTCCATCTCAGTGTCACTCCAGGAGCATCCCTCAGAGATGCTCTTCTTGCCTCTTTGCTCTGAATTGTGCCTAGTGGTAGTCAAGTGTCATACACAGTGTGAGTGAATATGTTCCAGAGTAGCCACTTCATCTGAAGGTTTAATAGACCAGTGAACTTCGAAGGCCTTGAGAGCAGCGTTCTGGAACCCAGCACTCTTCCCTTAGGTCAAACCAGGTTTTTCTGAACCTTTATTCTACTCTTGTCACCACTCAAGCTGCTAAACACACCCTGGAAGGTTCTGAGTCGTTCCCCCATTCTCACTCTTCTGCCAGAAACAAAATAACTGTATAAAAAACCAGCTGTTTTTCTCCTGCTAACGTGGCATCCCATCAGAGCACTAGAAATGTCAGCAGCCTTTTCGGTCCCTTAAGATCTTACAGGACCCCCTCAAGGAGAGGTAGATGTCAGCTAAGATGATCTCAGTACCTTTGTGTCAGCTGCCAAGCCTGGTGGGCCCTCAGAATTCCCTTCCCAACAGAAAAGCATTGTGCTGCTGAGCATTTGTTGATCTCTTCCTTGGTTTAACAACCCGGGGATATAAACTTTGTCCACTGAAAGGAGCAATTCCATTTGATCACTCAATTTTGAAGTTGATCCACTTCAGCAAAATCCTCCCATTTTGATCTTTATTTATACTGTATATACATAGTCTTCGTAGACCCTTGGATACATTTTCAGTGGGCAGTCCTGCATGCTTTGTAGCCTTTGTAGAAAATAAGGCTTTCTGAAGTGATAAACAACACAAAAAGAGGAACAGAAAGAGAAACGAGGAAAAAGGAAAAAATCTATCAGTGATAGGAAGCCTGTGTTCAAGTTATACATAATATATTATTCTGCCAGATACAATTTATCTTCTGACGGATGCCACTGTAGCATATGGCATATGTATAAAAGAGAGAAATGCAGAATTAGAAAAAGGCTGAGTTACCTCTTCTGATGTGGCTGTTATTATTTAATTACTGGATGGACTGCAGTCCCACCTACATCATGACTTTAAAAGGACCCTCTTTTTCGCAGCATCATACAAACAGGTCCAGAACCACTTCTGCTCCAGGTGACTCCTGAATGGGATGTGGCAGTTGAGGACTTGTAGCCCTGCTCGGGTGATAGCTCCTTTCTTCCCCAGCACACAAAATGCCAGGCATGTAGCTAACTTTAAACAGGGGCTCAATTTATTTTGGAGCTTAAGAGTATATTTAAAACTATGTACTTGTTTACGTGCTTTGCTGGCAATGACTTGCAGAAGGAAGGGATTAAATGTGACACAGTGGGTAGAGGTGGCATGGGAGAGGTTTAGAGTTGTACTGGGATTGCTGTGTAACTGACAGGTCTCCTAGCAGTCTATTCAAACAGAAATACCAACTAAATGAAAGGAGAAAAACTCAATAACCCAACTGTTAACACTCTGCAACTTCACTGCTAAATAAGTCGAGCTTCTTCTAACTAGTGACATGTGCTCTTGGCAAACTGTGTCCTTGAGGACATCTCTAATGGATGAGAACTTAGTCCGTGTGGGATGATACTGCATAAGCACCCTCAGCTAGCCACATTGCTCTCCATAGACAATGCAACTTACATCATCAGCGCTGCCGTTTCATGCCTTTTGCTTTCACTCAGTCATTTTGCAGAGGCTGTTTTTGACGGCGGGTCACAGAGGGACCCCAGGGCTTCCCAAGGAGGCTCTGACATGAGAATCTCGGGAGCATTGTTCTCACAGGTGTGTTTCTTGGATTCATGGCTCAGCTCCTGACACTGCTGGGGATTGGCATCATGAGGCTTGATTGTTTCTCAGCGTGCACTGATTTTATTTTCCAGCCAAGAGAGCTTTGCAAATAATAATAAGAAGGGATGAACGGGACAGTATGGGATGATTAACCAGGATTTTCAAAGATGGATCAGAAATCCAGATTGCCGAGCACCACAGGCACCTCACAAACAACTGACTGGACACATGCTATCCTGTATGGAAAGAGAGATTTCCTGTGGCCATTTGCCCTTAACTGGATCAGTCAACAATAATTACCTACATTACTGAACAGAACAATGAAGCTGTGTCTCTCCTTTTTTTGTTTTTGTCAGGTTTCTGATCTCCTTACAGTAGAAACTCCTAGATTTATTCCTTCTCTCTGCATACATTGCCACAGCAGTTGTGATTTGATGCTCCAATAATCTTTCTGGACTATAAAAAAACAAGTAATGTTTTTCCATAGCATATGGTTCTCCCCTTCCAACAACAGACACCAGAACTTTCAATTAAGTTTCTGGAAGCAGCGTTGAAATACACATGACTCATTTCAAAAGTGCACTAACAAGTGAAATGATCCCATTTTTTGCCAGATCTCTGCTCATCAGGAAACAAACGGTATCTAATGTCTTTCTTTCTTTATACATTGACGAAAACAACACCGTTCTCCATCAACACTGAGCTTAGTAGAAATTGTCCAGTTAAATATTATAATATTTGATAATAGTGCTGCCAGCACGGAGCTGACTCATTTAATGTAATGTGCTGCTCCCTGAAGATTGCTTTTCAGCACAGCAAACAATTAGCTAGTTCATTCATCTCAGCTTGAGTATGGTAGATAGTTACAGGACCACGGGTCCTTTCCTAACAGGGGCGGATTTATCAACAATCGTAGTTGTTCCTCCTGTAATTAATCTTATGCTATTTCCGCACATACACACACACACCCCTCTGCTGACAGGCAGCTCCTGGCTCCCAACTGCCTTCTGTGTTCCAAATGGCATGGGAATCATTCTGGTTTCTTGTCACGGACACAGAAATGATCAGGCAAGATAAAGCTGTGATGCATGGGCTCTGCTCCGCAGCCCCTCAAACGCTGCCTCTTGCTGCAGCGGCACAGAGCAGGGTGCTGTGTGCCACATGTGGTAGTGCCCTGCTGGCACCGGCACACACAGCCCGCGGCCCCACGCTGCTGTCTCAGCCAGGATCTGGCCCCACACCGCCCTCCTCCTTCCATGCCCCACACTTCCCAGCCCCCCTCCGTGTCTGTGACAAGCTGCCTACACGGGCATCCCTGCATAACTGCCTCCCCCCGCTTTCCGTCCTGTGGGGATCTTGGTGGCTGACATTTCAGCAGGGCTGCATCTCCCTTACCAGCCTCACTCCTCCAGCCTTCCCGTCCCACCAGGAGAGAGATCATCCCTCAATCCAGCCTGGATTTATTTCCTGCTGTTTATTCTTGTGATTGCATGGTCTGTTAGCTTAAGATTTCCCCACCCTCCCTGGGCCTTACTCCAGTGGATTTATGGCCAGTGCTCAGCCTGCAGCCTGTCTGGGAACGGCTCTGTGGGCCACTGCAAGACACAGCCCCACTGCCAGCTTGGCCTTCGCTGGGGACTCCATGGGGCCAGAGGGGACTGGGCAGTGCCGTGGGGGCACTGCGCACATGTGCAGCCCTGCTGTCCCTGCTGTACAGCCATCGTGTCACAGTGTGCCCAGGGACAGACCTGTGCCGGCCTTCACTGCTTGGTCCCGATGAAGATGAAACATTCAGCAGCCCACTTGTGGCAGCAGGAAGCAGGCACCTGCGGAAAGATCAGCTATGAAATGCTGGGATTTCTATCAAGGAGCTTTGGGAGCTGGGGGTGGGCAGCAAGGCTCAACCCCCACAGCATCCCTGCTCTGTGCAGCTCTTGCTCCTCAAAGCTGTCACTTTTTAGACTCAGCAATGCTGCGGAGCAGCTGAAGCCCTCAGTAGGGTTGCCCCCTCACGGCCCAGCACCCTGCCCAGGGCTGTGCCTTGCAGCAGCACAACCCCAGCTGCCACACTGCACCGCTCTGCTCAGATGCTGCTAGGGAGCACACTGCAATAGATGCTTGTGCTCTCTGGATCACAGGGAGAAAATGGCAGATCCCTGGCAGTGAGCATTCCTTTATCTCACATTCTTGCAAGGGAGACAGCTCCTGAGATTATTTTTTTTCCTATAAACCTAGGCTTCAACTGGAGATTTATTTTATTGTGTGTTCATAGCTGTAATTATTGCTAGTTGAAGATGGTGACCTTAGCACCCAGACTGAATATAGCAGTGAGTTCATCCACAACATCTTTATAATTACTGACCAAATGCATGCCATGGAAACCAGGAGAAGTGGGGAGACCCAGGTATGAAGAGGAAGAAACAAGGGGAGGACAAATACACCCACACAATTTCCACACTGCATTCCAGTACTGGTTGGAGAGGGAATGAAAGAGCCCAGTGCAAATCGCTGAACTCACCTGTCCCCATGGACATGCTGTGCTACATGAGGGACAGAGCAGGGACACCTCATTGTCACATCCCTGTGGCCACTGTGAGGCTGGCAGCATTGGGACACACAGCTGCGTATCCATCTCTATAGCCCCGGGCTGTGACAGATGCCTTGAGGAGACAGCTGGAGGTTTGCCCAGGATGTGAGAGGTCTGCTTTTGCTCTAGGTCACTTCGCAGATGGCTCTGGCTCACTGCCTGTTCCTGCCCTTGTTTCTCTGGAGCAGCTCCACGAGCCCCTCTTTGCAAGGGCAGATGCCTGCACTTGGCTGTGGCCAGCAGACACTGGACCCAGCTGCCCCCAGGAGCGGTTGCGTGGCCCAACTGTCCCAGTTTGCAGAAAAACAAGGTGCTGGGTTTTTTGACATGTTCCAGTACTGACTACACCCTGTTAACAACATCAGTGACCTTCAGGGAACAAGAGCTGGAAAGTTACCAACAGTTTGTGCTTCTGTATTCTCCATTCTGCCACCTCTCTTGGGTCCATGTCTGAGTGTGCTGTGGCCTTAGTGCTAGTGCTGTTGGTCCGAGGACTTGAGCACAGGCACTTCACCTTGGGCTTTCTGGGCAGTTTTCTAGTTGTTGATGCCACCCTGGCCTGTACCAGTGATTCAGTCCTGATAACAGAGTATAGGATCATAGAATCATGAAGGTTGGAAAAAACATTTAAGATCACCTAGTCCAGCCATCCACCCGGCACTACCATTCCCACAAAACCATGTCTCTCAGGGCTTCCAGAGACAGTAACTACACCACCTCCGCTGTCAGCCTGTTCCAATATCTGACCGCTCTCTCTGAGTAGAAATTCTTCCTAATATCCAACCTGACTCCTATAACAAGTTACCTGGGAGCAGAGGCTGACCCCCACCTTGCTGCAACCTCCTCTCAGGTCTCCTCTGAGCCTCCTCTTCTCCAGACTGAACATTCCCAGTTCCCTCAGCTGTTCCTCATAATCTTGTGCTTCATATCCTTCATAGCTTCGTTACCCTTCTCTGGACACACTCCAGGGCCTCGATGTTTTTCTTGTAGTGAGGGGCCCAAAACAACACAGCACTTGAGGTGCAGCCTTACTAGAGCTGAGTACAAAGGGACAATCAATCACCTCTCTGGTCATAGAAGGAGATCAGGTTGGTCAAGGACTTGCCTTTCAGCAACCCACGTTGGCTAGCCCAGATCCCTCGGTTGTCCCACAAGGGTGTCCCACTTTGTTACTTCTTTGTAAGAGATAGGGAGATTTCATGTAAGAGATGCCCATAGGGACCAGGAGAGTTCCTGCTGCTTCAGGCTTGGGCTCCCTCCACCCAGACTCAGTCCAGCTTTCCTGGAGCTCAGTAATAGGGTCAAGGACCTTCTGCCTACCTCACTGGCTACCCAGCTTTCTCTCTTAGGCCCCCAGTATTTCTGTGTCTCTGGGAAGATGACACCACTGTGGTTAAAGCAAGACAACATCTTTCTACAAAGTGCCTGAAGCAAGGGACAGCAGCTGCTGCTGAGAGACTAAATCTAGTTGGTTAAATTAAACAACAGGTGAAGAGCTTTAGCAAAAAATAGGGTAGAGATGCCAATTTGAAAGGTGTTTTGGAGAGCATTTGTTTTGTTTTTAAGGGGCAACTTTTGTGTCAGGTGTGCAGAAACAGCTGCTTTTTGTCTTTCCAGCATTAAATGTGCCAGGTGGAAACTGAGTTTTTCAGTTTAAACATCAAAACTTCACAAATTATTAGAGAAAGAGCAAATCCAGCAGGTTCAGATACTGCCATGGAGCATGAGGGTCTTCAGTTTTCATTAGATTAAACACTTAAAGTTGTTTCAGAGCTAGATTGAGAAGTGTCACTATTTTCTGTTTTGGTCCACACCACACTGGTACCTTCCCAGCATTTCAGAACTGCCTTCACCTCAACTTTCTGGTGGCAACATCGGCCAAGAACAGACCGTTCACCCAAACTGATGCAAGAGGATCCTTCGGAATGTGCTTAATTTAAACACTTGGACCAAATTCAATATGACTGTCATATCTCTTCATGAGCACATTTCCGTATTCATACTGTAAATGCTCTACCTCCAGACAGGAAAACCCTAAATAACATGCTTCATTTGCTGGAATGTTAGCATTTCCCAGAATGTTAACTGGGCTGCTCAGGTACTTAGGCAGGGTGTCGTCGTTTTATGATTTTCGGTTATTGGTATTCCACATCATAACATCATGTAGTGTATGTACCTGGTTCTCAGAAGAGAAGGACTACTACATTCCTCAGGGTACTTTGCTCCCCTGTTACCGTTTCCGGTCAGAGGGAAAGATAAAAACTCACAGATCACAAGACCTTGCTCTCTTTCCATCCGTCTCTCATCCTGGCAGCATCTCACTCCCCAGCTGTCTTCTCGTCAGTATTAGAGTAAGGTCTACCTTGATTTTTGGACATACTCTCTCATTGTATTGGATTTATCAGCTTAAATTGTAATTATATTGTTTTATAGTGTGTTGTTTTGCATTCCGATATTTTATTTAGTAAATTAGTTTGTTTCTCCTCAGATTGTTGCCGCTGTTTTTGCTCTCAGGCCCATCTCTCTACCTTTTTTTCCCTTTTCCCTTTCCCAGGGAGTGGGTCCGTGGGTCCCCTGCCCCATTCGTCACGGAACCAGGCCGAACACCTGTAAACCGTTGACACAGGGGCAGAGGTTACGAACTCTGCTGGGCCAGGCTGAGCTCCCAGCAGGGTCCAAGGCTCAGAGCCTGGCCAGCATGGACCCTCAGCCCAGGGCAGAGCCCTCCATCTGCCTGCTCATGCCTACACAAAAGCTGGCCGTTGAGTAAACAAGCAAAGTCCTGCTCACCGTACGCTGCACATTAGAAATACTGACCGTTTGTGCTGGATAAGTGAGAGGGAATTGATATCAGCTCAGAGACAATCCCCAGACCAGAGGGGAGACAGAATTAACCAGCTTATTATTATTATTTAATGCTTATATTGTGAGAACAAATGAATAATGTGTTTGCAAGGCTCTGCATGCAAAGCTGTTATGAAGCTTAATTCATTAGCACTTGCAAAGTGACTTGAACTTGCGAGATGAAAGGTGTCCTCAGAGTGCCAAGTACTATTATGGCTCCAGTACTGCAGATCTTTAATAAGGATATTGAATAACTCCTCTGAGCCAGCACATTGCTTTTAACTTCCTTATGGCTGTTTTTACAAGCAGTATCCTAGAGATACAAAAAATAAGTTACAAGAAAAAAAATACGGTAACGGTGCACATACTTGCCTGTTCCCTGCTTGGCGGGGAGCAAAGCACAGCCATGGGCACTGCAGCAGCCAGGCTGCAGCCAATGGGCTAGGTGGCACCTCACCACTGCCCGGCTCACTGCTGTCCAGAAGACAGATATAGTTACAAAACTGCACTTTTGGACTGACTTTAGGTACTAGGAGAAGGTCTGCCCACAAATGGCCCTGCCTTCTGACTCATGGGTCCACCACCAACACTGCCACTGCAACTGAGAGCTGTGCCAGCTCCGGGGGAGGCTGAGACTGAAGGAGAGGAAGGAAAAACAAGTGATAGGACATAAAATACATCAGAGGAGGCTTAGTTTGGATGTTAGGAAGAATTTCTTCATGGTGAGGATGATCAAGCAGTGGAGAAGGCCACCTGAAGAAGTGGGGAGTCCTCATTCCTGGAGTTATTTAAGATATGTGTGGATGTGGCACTAATGGACATGGTTTAGTGATGGGACTCAGTAGGTCAGGTTGATGGTTGAACTTGATGATCTTGAAGGTTGATTCCAACACAGATGATTTTCTGATTCTAAGAAACATTTCTGTGGGAGTTGGGGACTGCTGGTGGGGTTTCTGCTTGCATGCAGGTTCCTGCCCAGGCTGACTAAGCTGCCAAATGGCCGAGTTTGGCCAATACATGGGGAGGTAACACTGGGAGCACATCCCCTGAAGTCCCTCTCCACCACCTACTCATCCCTAACAGCCTTACTCTTGCCTCCTTGGACAAGCTGACAATGGGGTGAGTGGAAGAGATTTGATTATCCTCTAATGTGTTGTGTGGACAAGCAGAACCCCAGTGCCACCTGCCACGGCAGCAGTCATGTCTATACCAGTCCCTCATCTGAGCTGTGCCTGGCCTGGGAGGCCTATGGAGGGCCCCAGTGGAGGTGATTTCCAGCACAGAGGGGGTGATGGAGATGGCTCTTACAAGGCTCCTAGGGGACAGCCATCTAGCCATCTCCTGCAGGCCTCAAAAACACAAGTCAGAGGGCTATTTCACAGCAGAAATCTTAACAGCTCAGTTTGTTTCCTCCAGACTCTGGCTTGCTTTTTGCCAATGCAAGCACTGTCAGCCCTCTTGATCCCACTGGTGAGCAGATTTATCTTAGCTGACAGGCTTTCCTTCCCAATGCATGGACTTTCATGGACTCCCTCTGTTGAGATTTCATGACAACATCATTTCTCTGCTCTGTGCAGCCACTTGCTCCATGACAAAGCCATTATAACTTGGCCAAGGTCTATCAAGCTCAGGCACACAAAGCTGCACACACTCTCCTTTGAAAGCCTGCTTCCTTCACATTCATCTTCCTGCAGCTTTCTGATTGTTCATCAGTCAAGAAGGCATGGCAGTGAATGTACAGAAAACTCCTCCCTGCCTTAGCAAGTTGGGAACATCTTTCCCTGCCTGTAGTCCCACCTATGGCACTTCTAATTGCTGCTGCATTTCCTATAAACTGCAATGGGTCTTGAAAAAATGCTTTTTAAAATTTCCTTACTCTAAGGACAGCAGAAAGCGTTAATGAAGCGTGCCAACCCAGCATACCATCATATTGCAAGTACAATCTCCAAATGACCAGGAAAGCAACAAGCTTCTTTCATCAAGGGAAAAATGAACCCTCTAAAGAGAAAGCAGTGACCTTCTTATCAGCCTTTCTCTCTTCCTTCTTCAAATGTTGCTGCAACCAGCAAAACTCTCTCATTATCTGCAGAGGCAGTTTTCACAAATTGCTCAATAAGGCATGCAGTGCAGAAAGCATCTGGCTGGACCTGCTGGGTTGCTGCATGGTGGGGCATCCTCGCCAGCATGGGGCTGGGCTGAGCCTTGGCCTGCAAGCGGGTGCTTCTGTTTGGGCTGAAGTGGAATAAAGGACTCATCATTCTCTTTAATTATTCCAAAGCCTCTTTACTTGGAAGAAAATAAAAAATTTATCAGAGACTCATGGCTTTGGCAAAGAGATTAAACTCAGATTAACATTTTAAATGCATGTAAAATTTAATTGGCATCAGAGTAGGATAGTTTATGTCTCTGAAAACTAAAAAGGCTTTTCTGACCATTGCTAGCCTGACCTTTGGAGAGCTGCCCCTTTCTGGTGGCCTCGGGGTTGCCAAGGGACAAGCCTGGCCTGGTGCCCCTGTGCCATCAGGCTCCCATACCAGTCTGCCGGTACCAACCAGCTTTTGTATGGCAATGCTGCAGGCAGAGATGTAGCCCTTTTACTATGTCCTAAAAGAACTTGGCAACTGTGATACAGATAGGCACCAGGGAAGGGACGATGGAATCTGGGAGAAGATGGAACTGGTGGGCAGTGATGGGTTATGCATGGGCCAGGTGCCTGTGTCCAGCAGGTCTGGGATTCAGGCTCAGCCATAAAGCCCATCTCTTGTTCTGCTTCCAGCACCTGATGGATATGGCCAGTCCTCACAGCTGCTCAATACTTGCTTTTGAAGAAGCCTTGTCCTGGTAGATATTTCTAGCTTCCCCGAGTTTCTGCATGGACATAGAATCATCTTAGATCCATCCCTTCTGCAAGTCTGTTTTCTTCTCAGCCCCCGCCTTGGCAGTTTCCTTCCTGAACAAGGTGGCTGGGGCGGTCTACACCCTGGAATAGATGAGCTACCTTCATGTAACTCCCCATCACGTTTCCAAAGCCATTCTGCCACATCTGTTGCTGCTGCTTTGGCCCAGCACAATGAGGTGGGCTGAAAGGAGGCACTGAAAACCAGAGGAAGACTTTGAATGCTGGGCTTACATACAGGAAGGAAGGACATCAAGGTAAAGCTGCCCTGCAGCTCCTGACCTGCTGGGATCAGCCAAATACAGAGCACAGAGCTGCAGGGTAAACCTCTGAAACTCCTGAGAAATGTGTATGTGAAACTGTGTGTCTTGCACAACTCTTCACACTCTTTGTGCCCAAGTAACTTGCTCAGGATGTGCTCAGAGGAGAATGTAGACACAGTGTGCAGTGCTGGGAGTATGGAAAGCAGCTTGACAGAACGGCTGCAGGCTCTTGGTGCTACAGAGTGGCTCTGACCTGTGGAGGTCCCACCATGCCATGGTACAAGTCTTTCTGTCCACCCTTCTTATCATTCTCCAAACAGCTCAGAATCAAAGCACACAAGGACAGCGCGTGTGTCTACATGTTGAGGAGACAAGCAAGGCACACCCACAGCAACTGTACACACTGGGGAGAAACTGGTGGGCACATATCAACCTATAATGGCTAAATGGCTAATTATGCTTTAGCAGTCTTGCAGAAAATCTGTTCTCTCTCTCTCATTCATGCACAGCAATATGCACTCTTACTCACTCACTTTTTAAAGTGATGCATTATGTCGGAATAAAATCAAGGGATGGCCAAATGGTGTTTTTCAAATGGATGAAGACCAATTGTCCTGCTCAGGGATTTTTGCCTTCAGGCAGCAGTTTTGTCAGTGTTGTAGTTGTCTGGCTGCAATCAGCCCACATTCTGGGCTCAGTTTACCCTGCCTATATGTTTTAGTACTCAGCACAGGCAGGAGCTATCTAGGCTTCTGCTATTTACTCTTACTTCATGCTGTACTTTTCCTGCTGATGCTGACAGCTTTGCAAGAGCTGAAACAAGATTTTGTTTTGCTCCTATCCCTAGAGCAGAAAGTCAGAAGCATCAGGGGAAAAAAAAAAAAAAAAACAGGTCTGGCATGGCAGGAACAACCTAGCAGCCTTACTTCCAAGAGGAACTCTTGTCATTGAGATCAGAATCCATCCAATGACTTTTAAAACACGTCATGTCTCCTCCTTGCTCTCCTCTACTCCTCTACCACCTCTTATGTTTCCAAATCTACACACACTACTCTGATTCTCTATTTTCGCTAGAGCATCAGTAATTTAATGGTTTCCTTTTTTTGGCCACCTTTGTCAATGCAAAGAGAGGGTTTTTCATTTCAGGATTAATTTCCCCAACTCCACTCTTCCCAAATGCTTACACAGACATTAAAGAGATCACTCTTTGTTTTTCAGCAGGCAAAAAGCCTCTCCTGAGCTACCTGACTGAATTAAACAGAGACATCAAAAGAACCTGTCAAATTTGATGTGACCAGACAGTGAGAGGAATTCAGCGCAGCACCAAGGCAGAGCAAAGAATCAGGATGCTGCTTTGGCAGATTTAAAAAAGGACAAATTCTGTGGAAATTTTTCCCTTCAAGGGAAAAGAGGATGAAAGCAGAAGTGTTCAAGCAGTCCTGAATGTGCAGGCTGGCACAGTGTAAGAGCAAGGCAGAGCTGTGTGGCCAATAGCCCCCTGGCAAGGCACTTGCAGCCCAGATCCTGACCGCAGCTCAGCTCCCACTGGAGGCATCCAAAGTGCAGCACCATCTATCACAACATTTTCCTGCTGGGCCCAAAGGGTCAGTGCTGGTGTGGAGAGGAGTCGTGATGTGTTTAGTCCCTTGGAGGAGATCTGCCCCTAGAGATGGGTGCTGTGGGGCTCCCTGGTACCCTGCCAAGTGCTGTGCTTGCAGTGGCTGCCCCATGGACCCGCTCCTACTAAGCCCAGCAAGGGCTCCAATTCCATTTGGTCAACACAACCTCCAAATTATAAACACACTCTCAATTCCCTTCCTGGATCGAGGTAGCCCCCCTTGCCCACAGACAGGGAGATGTAACATGAAGCTACAGTGAATCTGTAAGGCAGACAGCTTTGCTGTATTGTGTGACTTACGTTAATATTAATCAGTCAGGTCTTGATGTACAAGGTTGCTATGACAGACATGCTTCAGAGTGTTTCAATTAATTAGTACTTAATTAACTTTATGTCCTGAAAAAGTCTACAAGCCATACAAGTTGGTCTGTATGTTGTCACTCATGGGTCCCCACCTGTTTAGGTAGCTCACCCCAGCCGCTCTTGCTTAAAAGGAAACTGCAAAGTACAATGCATTATTAACTCGACCTCCGTAGTCTTCTCATCATGCCTCATGAGATGATTTTTAATATCAAGCCTTCCAAGATTAAACACAGGGAGATGCCAAGGATGAAAGCAAGACTGTAACACGGTGGCATTTCAAGTGACCCCCTGAATGCCTGAGATTACTGCCAGCTGGTGAAGGCTGGAAAAGCCAAGGTGTGTGTGGGGGGGTGGAACAACTGTGAGAGCTGAGGGCAGTGTGAGGGGCTTGGGTTTGAGCAGTGGAAGCCAACCCCTTCCTACAGGCTGCTGTGTCATCCCCAGATGTCTGACTGCAACTGGGGAGGTGTGGGCAGGACGCTGGTGCTTGTCATTGGACAATCTGAGCCTTCTCAGAGCAATGACACTGAAGCAGAGCGTGTTATGAGGACTGAGTCCTGGGTGAGGTCTCCCCACCTCATGGGAGCTGTAGGAATCTCAGAAAAGCAGGGTAGATCCTCAACACAGCTTGAAAGTGTGAAGCTGAGGTGGTATGACCTCCTCTTGATTTGTTGCCCCTGGACAGCAGGAGGGGCCATAGTCTGCAGCATCTGTGCAGAGCCAGGTCCAGCCTGGCACAGCTGGAGACATTTAGTACTGCACTGACAACCCACCGACCCTCAGCTTCCTTGTGAGCTGGTTCATGCCCCATGCCTGTGCTCGAGGGGCATTTCGACAATCCCTTGTTACCTGCTTCAACTTTTGGTTAGCCCTGACGTGGTCAGGCAGGTGGACCAGGTGGTCTTTGAAGGTCCCTTCCAATTGAACTGAACTATTCTATTCTATTCTATTCTATTCTATTCTATTCTATTCTATTCTATTCTATTCTATTCTATTCTATTCTATTCTATTCTATTCTATTCTATTCTAT